>NC_083726.1:82844807-83069495 GCF_028564815.1 Eubalaena glacialis | reverse complement strand
AGTGAAAGTCAACGTGAGCCCAAGCTTCGAAGTAAGGCCCTGATTATCCTTGCAAAAACGAGAGGCGTGCAGCGGCTCCATGAGGCCTTCATCGTTGTTCTGCTTTAGTGTCAAGGTAGTAAGCTTTTCAACACTCCTAGGGGCCTTGCTTCAGCACCCGTTTCAGTACCAGAAGACTGCGTAGAACCAGGAAGCTCTGCTCTGCGTGTATGCTGCGTGTCAACCTAGAAATTAGAGACTGATGGCACAAGGCTAGTTTTCCCATTATGAAAGCTCGTTGATGCGGCCCCGAAGCTACCTGAAAAGCACTGTTGTTACCGTGCTTTTACTTACAGCCGGCACGGCTCATAGAAGAAAATGAGTTTTCTCGAAGAAACCTTGTGCTTCCAGTTCCTAGTTGGAAGCTCACCCTGCTCTGCTCTATACCAAACCGTGAAGTCAATGTGAGCACTAGCCTCGAAGTAAGGCCCTGATTATCCTGGCAAAACGGGAGGCGTGCAGCAGCTCCATGAGGCCTTCATCGCTGTTCTGCTTTAGTTTCACGGTAGTAAGCTTTCCAAGACTCCTAGGGACTTTGCTTAAGCAACCGTTTCGGTACCAGAACACTGCGTAGAGACAGTAATCTCTGGTCCTGCGTGTATGCTGCGTGTCAACCTAGAAATTGGAGACTGATGGCATAAGGCTTCTTTTCCCATTATGAAAGCTCCGTTCATGCGGCTCGAAGCTACCTGAAAAGCATTGTTGTTGCCGGGGTTTCCTCACTGCCGGCATGGTTCTGAGAAGAAAATGAGTTTTCTCCTAAGAAACCTTGGGTTTCCAGTTCCTTGTTGGAAGCTCACCTGCCTCTGCTCTATACCTAAAGTGAAAGTCAACGTGAGCCCAAGCTTCGAGTAAGGCCCTGATTACCCTTGCAAAACGAGAGGCGTGCAGCGGCTCCATGAGGCCTTCATCGTTGTTCTGCTTTAGTGTCAAGGTAGTAAGCTTTTCAACACTCCTAGGGGCCTTGCTTCAGCACCCGTTTCAGTACCAGAACACCGCGTAGAACCAGGAAGCCCTGCTCCTGCGTGTATGCTGCGTGTCAACCTAGAAATTAGAGACTGATGGCACAAGGCTAGTTTTCCCATTATGAAAGCTCCGTTGATGCGGCCCCGAAGCTACCTGAAAAGCACTGTTGTTACCGTGCTTTTACTTACAGCCGGCACGGCTCATAGAAGAAAATGAGTTTTCTCGAAAGAAACCTTGTGCTTCCAGTTCCTAGTTGGAAGCTCACCCTGCTCTGCTCTATACCAAACGTGAAAGTCAATGTGAGCACTAGCCTCGAAGTAAGGCCTGATTATCCTGGCAAAACGGGAGGCGTGCAGCAGCTCCATGAGGCCTTCATCGCTGTTCTGCTTTAGTTTCACGGTAGTAAGCTTTCCAAGACTCCTAGGGACTTTGCTTAAGCAACCGTTTCGGTACCAGAACACTGCGTAGAGACAGTAAGCTCTGGTCCTGCGTGTATGCTGCGTGTCAACCTAGAAATTGGAGACTGATGGCATAAGGCTTCTTTTCCATTATGAAAGCTCTCCGTTCATGCGGCCTCGAAGCTACCTGAAAAGCATTGTTGTTGCCGGGGTTTTCCTCACTGCCGGCATTGGTTCTGAGAAGAAAATGAGTTTTCTCCTAAGAAACCTTGGGGTTTCCAGTTCCTTGTTGGAAGCTCACCCTGCTCTGCTCTATACCTAAAGTGAAAGTCAACGTGAGCCCAAGCTTCGAAGTAAGGCCTGATTATCCTTGCAAAACGAGAGGCGTGCAGCGGCTCCATGAGGCCTTCATCGTTGTTCTGCTTTAGTGTCAAGGTAGTAAGCTTTTCAACACTCCTAGGGGCCTTGCTTCAGCACCGTTTCAGTACCAGAAGACTGCGTAGAACCAGGAAGCCCTGCTCCTGCGTGTATGCTGCGTGTCAACCTAGAAATTAGAGACTGATGGCACATGGCTAGTTTTCCCATTATGAAAGCTCCGTTGATGCGGCCCCGAAGCTACCTGAAAAGCACTGTTGTTACCGTGCTTTTAATTACAGCCGGCACGCTCATAGAAGAAAATGAGTTTTCTCGAAAGAAACCTTGTGCTTCCAGTTCCTAGTTGGAAGCTCACCCTGCTCTGCTCTATACCAAACGTGAAAGTCAATGTGAGCACTAGCCTCGAAGTAAGGCCCTGATATCCTGGCAAAACGGGAGGCGTGCAGCAGCTCCATGAGGCCTTCATCGCTGTTCTGCTTTAGTTTCACGGTAGTAAGCTTTCCAAGACTCCTAGGGACTTTGCTTAAGCACCGTTTCGGTACCAGAACACTGCGTAGAGACAGTAAGCTCTGGTCCTGCGTGTATGCTGCGTGTCACCTAGAAATTGGAGACTGATGGCATAAGGCTTCTTTTCCATTATGAAGCTCCGTTCATGCGGCCTCGAAGCTACCTGAAAAGCATTGTTGTTGCCGGGGTTTTCCTCACTGCCGGCATGGTTCTGAGAAGAAATGAGTTTTCTCCTAAGAAACCTTGGGTTTCCAGTTCCTTGTTGGAAGCTCACCCTGCTCTGCTCTATACCTAAAGTGAAAGTCCACGTGAGCCCAAGCTTCGAAGTAAGGCCCTGATTATCCTTGCAAAACGAGAGGCGTGCAGCGGCTCCATGAGGCCTTCATCGTTGTTCTGCTTATGTCAAGGTAGTAAGGCTTTTCAACACTCCTAGGGGCCTTGCTTCAGCACCCGTTTCAGTACCAGAACACCGCGTAGAACCAGGAAGCCCTGCTCCTGCGTGTATGCTGCGTGTCAACCTAGAAATTAGAGACTGATGGCACAAGGCTAGTTTTCCCATTATGAAAGCTCCGTTGATGCGGCCCCGAAGCTACCTGAAAAGCACTGTTGTTACCGTGCTTTTACTTACAGCCGGCACGGCTCATAGAAGAAAATGAGTTTTCTCGAAAGAAACCTTGTGCTTCCAGTTCCTAGTTGGAAGCTCACCCTGCTCTGCTCTATACCAAACGTGAAAGTCAATGTGAGCACTAGCCTCGAAGTAAGGCCCTGATTATCCTGGCAAAACGGAGGCGTGCAGCAGCTCATGAGGCCTTCATCGCTGTTCTGCTTTAGTTTCACGGTAGTAAGCTTTCCAAGACTCCTAGGGACTTTGCTTAAGCAACCGTTTCGGTACCAGAACACTGCGTAGAGACAGTAAGCTCTGGTCCTGCGGTGTATGCTGCGTGTCAACCTAGAAATTGGAGACTGATGGCATAAGGCTTCTTTTCCCATTATGAAAGCTCCGTTCATGCGGCCTCGAAGCTACCTGAAAAGCATTGTTGTTGCCGGGGGTTTTCCTCACTGCCGGCATGGTTCTGAGAAGAAAATGAGTTTTCTCCTAAGAAACCTTGGTTTCCAGTTCCTTGTTGGAAGCTCACCCTGCTCTGCTCTATACCTAAAGTGAAAGTCAACGTGAGCCCAAGCTTCGAAGTAAGGCCCTGATTACCCTTGCAAAACGAGAGGCGTGCAGCGGCCTCCATGAGGCCTTCATCGTTGTTCTGCTTTAGTGTCAAGGTAGTAAGCTTTTCAACACTCCTAGGGGCCTTGCTTCAGCACCCGTTCAGTACCAGAACACGCGTAGAACCAGGAAGCCCTGCTCCTGCGTGTATGCTGCGTGTCAACCTAGAAATTAGAGACTGATGGCACAAGGCTAGTTTTCCCATTATGAAAGCTCCGTTGATGCGGCCCGAAGCTCCTGAAAAGCACTGTTGTTACCGTGCTTTTACTTCAGCCGGCACGGCTCATAGAAGAAAATGAGTTTTCTCGAAAGAAACCTTGTGCTTCCAGTTCCTAGTTGGAAGCTCACCCTGCTCTGCTCTATACCAAACGTGAAAGTCAATGTGAGCACTAGCCTCGAAGTAAGGCCCTGATTATCCTGGCAAAACGGGAGGCGTGCAGCAGCTCCATGAGGCCTTCATCGCTGTTCTGCTTTAGTTTCACGGTAGTAAGCTTTCCAAGACTCCTAGGGACTTTGCTTAAGCAACCGTTTCGGTACCAGAACACTGCGTAGAGACAGTAAGCTCTGGTCCTGCGTGTATGCTGCGTGTCAACCTAGAAATTGGAGACTGATGGCATAAGGCTTCTTTTCCCATTATGAAAGTCCGTTCATGCGGCCTCGAAGCTACCTGAAAAGCATTGTTGTTGCCGGGGTTTTTCCTCACTGCCGGCATGGTTCTGAGAAGAAAATGAGTTTTCTCGAAGAAACCTTGGGTTTCCAGTTCCTTGTTGGAAGCTCACCCTGCTCTGCTCTATACCTAAAGTGAAAGTCAACGTGAGCCCAAGCTTCGAGTAAGGCCCTGATTATCCTTGCAAAACGAGAGGCGTGCAGCGGCTCCATGAGGCCTTCATCGTTGTTCTGCTTTAGTGTCAAGGTAGTAAGCTTTTCAACACTCTAGGGGCCTTGCTTCAGCACCCGTTTCAGTACCAGAAGACTGCGTACAACCAGGAAGCCCTGCTCTGCGTGTATGCTGCGTGTCAACCTAGAAATTAGAGACTGATGGCACAAGGCTAGTTTTCCCATTATGAAAGCTCCGTTGATGCGGCCCCGAAGCTACCTGAAAAGCACTGTTGTTACCGTGCTTTTACTTACAGCCGGCACGGCTCATAGAAGAAATGAGTTTTCTCGAAAGAAACCTTGTGCTTCCAGTTCCTAGTTGGAAGCTCACCCTGCTCTGCTCTATACCAAACGTGAAAGTCAATGTGAGCACTAGCCTCGAAGTAAGGCCCTGATTATCCTGGCAAAACGGGAGGCGTGCAGCAGCTCCATGAGGCCTTCATCGCTGTTCTGCTTTAGTTTCACGGTAGTAAGCTTTCCAAGACTCCTAGGGACTTTGCTTAAGCAACCGTTTCGGTACCAGAACACTGCGTAGAGACAGTAAGCTCTGGTCCTGCGTGTATGCTGCGTGTCAACCTAGAAATTGGAGACTGATGGCATAAGGCTTCTTTTCCCATTATGAAAGCTCCGTTCATGCGGCCTCGAAGCTACCTGAAAAGCATTGTTGTTGCCGGGGTTTTCCTCACTGCCGGCATGGTTCTGAGAAGAAATGAGTTTTCTCCTAAGAAACCTTGGGTTTCCAGTTCCTTGTTGGAAGCTCACCCTGCTCTGCTCTATACCTAAAGTGAAAGTCAACGTGAGCCCAAGCTTCGAAGTAAGGCCCTGATTATCCTTGCAAAACGAGAGGCGTGCAGCGGCTCCATGAGGCCTTCATCGTTGTTCTGCTTTAGTGTCAAGGTAGTAAGCTTTTCAACACTCCTAGGGGCCTTGCTTCAGCACCCGTTTCAGTACCAGAACACCGCGTAGAACCAGGAAGCCCTGCTCCTGCGTGTATGCTGCGTGTCAACCTAGAAATTAGAGACTGATGGCACAAGGCTAGTTTTCCCATTATGAAAGCTCCGTTGATGCGGCCCCGAAGCTACCTGAAAAGCACTGTTGTTACCGTGCTTTTACTTACAGCCGGCACGGCTCATAGAAGAAAATGAGTTTTCTCGAAAGAAACCTTGTGCTTCCAGTTCCTAGTTGGAAGCTCACCCTGCTCTGCTCTATACCAAACGTGAAAGTCAATGTGAGCACTAGCCTCGAAGTAAGGCCCTGATTATCCTGGCAAAACGGGAGGCGTGCAGCAGCTCCATGAGGCCTTCATCGCTGTTCTGCTTTAGTTTCACGGTAGTAAGCTTTCCAAGACTCCTAGGGACTTTGCTTAAGCAACCGTTTCGGTACCAGAACACTGCGTAGAGACAGTAAGCTCTGGTCCTGCGTGTATGCTGCGTGTCAACCTAGAAATTGGAGACTGATGGCATAAGGCTTCTTTTCCCATTATGAAAGCTCCGTTCATGCGGCCTCGAAGCTACCTGAAAAGCATTGTTGTTGCCGGGGTTTTCCTCACTGCCGGCATGGTTCTGAGAAGAAAATGAGTTTTCTCCTAAGAAACCTTGGGTTTCCAGTTCCTTGTTGGAAGCTCACCCTGCTCTGCTCTATACCTAAAGTGAAAGTCAACGTGAGCCCAAGCTTCGAAGTAAGGCCCTGATTATCCTTGCAAAACGAGAGGCGTGCAGCGGCTCCATGAGGCCTTCATCGTTGTTCTGCTTTAGTGTCAAGGTAGTAAGCTTTTCAACACTCCTAGGGGCCTTGCTTC
Organism: Eubalaena glacialis; assembly: GCF_028564815.1. NCBI lineage: Eukaryota > Metazoa > Chordata > Mammalia > Artiodactyla > Balaenidae > Eubalaena > Eubalaena glacialis. The sequence continues at coordinate 83,063,320 of NC_083726.1, read as the reverse complement.
AGCACCCGTTTCAGTACCAGAAGACTGCGTAGAACCAGGAAGCCCTGCTCCTGCGTGTATGCTGCGTGTCAACCTAAAAATTAGAGACTGATGACACAAGGCTAGTTTTCCCATTATGAAAGCTCCGTTGATGCGGCCCCGAAGCTACGTGAAAAGCACTGTTGTTACCGTGCTTTTACTTACAGCCGGCACGGCTCATAGAAGAAAATGAGTTTTCTCGAAAGAAACCTTGTGCTTCCAGTTCCTAGTTGGAAGCTCACCCTGCTCTGCTCTATACCAAACGTGAAAGTCAATGTGAGCACTAGCCTCGAAGTAAGGCCCTGATTATCCTGGCAAAACGGGAGGCGTGCAGCAGCTCCATGAGGCCTTCATCGCTGTTCTGCTTTAGTTTCACGGTAGTAAGCTTTCCAAGACTCCTAGGGACTTTGCTTAAGCAACCGTTTCGGTACCAGAACACTGCGTAGAGACAGTAAGCTCTGGTCCTGCGTGTATGCTGCGTGTCAACCTAGAAATTGGAGACTGATGGCATAAGGCTTCTTTTCCCATTATGAAAGCTCCGTTCATGCGGCCTCGAAGCTACCTGAAAAGCATTGTTGTTGCCGGGGTTTTCCTCACTGCCGGCATGGTTCTGAGAAGAAAATGAGTTTTCTCCTAAGAAACCTTGGGTTTCCAGTTCCTTGTTGGAAGCTCACCCTGCTCTGCTCTATACCTAAAGTGAAAGTCAACGTGAGCCCAAGCTTCGAAGTAAGGCCCTGATTATCCTTGCAAAACGAGAGGCGTGCAGCGGCTCCATGAGGCCTTCATCGTTGTTCTGCTTTAGTGTCAAGGTAGTAAGCTTTTCAACACTCCTAGGGGCCTTGCTTCAGCACCCGTTTCAGTACCAGAACACTGCGTAGAACCAGGAAGCCCTGCTCCTGCGTGTATGCTGCGTGTCAACCTAGAAATTAGAGACTGATGGCACAAGGCTAGTTTTCCCATTATGAAAGCTCCGTTGATGCGGCCCCGAAGCTACCTGAAAAGCACTGTTGTTACCGTGCTTTTACTTACAGCCGGCACGGCTCATAGAAGAAAATGAGTTTTCTCGAAAGAAACCTTGTGCTTCCAGTTCCTAGTTGGAAGCTCACCCTGCTCTGCTCTATACCAAACGTGAAAGTCAATGTGAGCACTAGCCTCGAAGTAAGGCCCTGATTATCCTGGCAAAACGGGAGGCGTGCAGCAGCTCCATGAGGCCTTCATCGCTGTTCTGCTTTAGTTTCACGGTAGTAAGCTTTCCAAGACTCCTAGGGACTTTGCTTAAGCAACCGTTTCGGTACCAGAACACTGCGTAGAGACAGTAAGCTCTGGTCCTGCGTGTATGCTGCGTGTCAACCTAGAAATTGGAGACTGATGGCATAAGGCTTCTTTTCCCATTATGAAAGCTCCGTTCATGCGGCCTCGAAGCTACCTGAAAAGCATTGTTGTTGCCGGGGTTTTCCTCACTGCCGGCATGGTTCTGAGAAGAAAATGAGTTTTCTCCTAAGAAACCTTGGGTTTCCAGTTCCTTGTTGGAAGCTCACCCTGCTCTGCTCTATACCTAAAGTGAAAGTCAACGTGAGCCCAAGCTTCGAAGTAAGGCCCTGATTATCCTTGCAAAACGAGAGGCGTGCAGCGGCTCCATGAGGCCTTCATCGTTGTTCTGCTTTAGTGTCAAGGTAGTAAGCTTTTCAACACTCCTAGGGGCCTTGCTTCAGCACCCGTTTCAGTACCAGAACACTGCGTACAACCAGGAAGCCCTGCTCCTGCGTGTATGCTGCGTGTCAACCTAGAAATTAGAGACTGATGGCACAAGGCTAGTTTTCCCATTATGAAAGCTCCGTTGATGCGGCCCCGAAGCTACGTGAAAAGCACTGTTGTTACCGTGCTTTTACTTACAGCCGGCACGGCTCATAGAAGAAAATGAGTTTTCTCGAAAGAAACCTTGTGCTTCCAGTTCCTAGTTGGAAGCTCACCCTGCTCTGCTCTATACCAAACGTGAAAGTCAATGTGAGCACTAGCCTCGAAGTAAGGCCCTGATTATCCTGGCAAAACGGGAGGCGTGCAGCAGCTCCATGAGGCCTTCATCGCTGTTCTGCTTTAGTTTCACGGTAGTAAGCTTTCCAAGACTCCTAGGGACTTTGCTTAAGCAACCGTTTCGGTACCAGAACACTGCGTAGAGACAGTAAGCTCTGGTCCTGCGTGTATGCTGCGTGTCAACCTAGAAATTGGAGACTGATGGCATAAGGCTTCTTTTCCCATTATGAAAGCTCCGTTCATGCGGCCTCGAAGCTACCTGAAAAGCATTGTTGTTGCCGGGGTTTTCCTCACTGCCGGCATGGTTCTGAGAAGAAAATGAGTTTTCTCCTAAGAAACCTTGGGTTTCCAGTTCCCTGTTGGAAGCTCACCCTGCTCTGCTCTATACCTAAAGTGAAAGTCAACGTGAGCCCAAGCTTCGAAGTAAGGCCCTGATTATCCTTGCAAAACGAGAGGCGTGCAGCGGCTCCATGAGGCCTTCATCGTTGTTCTGCTTTAGTGTCAAGGTAGTAAGCTTTTCAACACTCCTAGGGGCCTTGCTTCAGCACCCGTTTCAGTACCAGAAGACTGCGTAGAACCAGGAAGCCCTGCTCCTGCGTGTATGCTGCGTGTCAACCTAGAAATTAGAGACTGATGGCACATGGCTAGTTTTCCCATTATGAAAGCTCCGTTGATGCGGCCCCGAAGCTACCTGAAAAGCACTGTTGTTACCGTGCTTTTAATTACAGCCGGCACGGCTCATAGAAGAAAATGAGTTTTCTCGAAAGAAACCTTGTGCTTCCAGTTCCTAGTTGGAAGCTCACCCTGCTCTGCTCTATACCAAACGTGAAAGTCAATGTGAGCACTAGCCTCGAAGTAAGGCCCTGATTATCCTGGCAAAACGGGAGGCGTGCAGCAGCTCCATGAGGCCTTCATCGCTGTTCTGCTTTAGTTTCACGGTAGTAAGCTTTCCAAGACTCCTAGGGACTTTGCTTAAGCAACCGTTTCGGTACCAGAACACTGCGTAGAGACAGTAAGCTCTGGTCCTGCGTGTATGCTGCGTGTCAACCTAGAAATTGGAGACTGATGGCATAAGGCTTCTTTTCCCATTATGAAAGCTCCGTTCATGCGGCCTCGAAGCTACCTGAAAAGCATTGTTGTTGCCGGGGTTTTCCTCACTGCCGGCATGGTTCTGAGAAGAAAATGAGTTTTCTCCTAAGAAACCTTGGGTTTCCAGTTCCTTGTTGGAAGCTCACCCTGCTCTGCTCTATACCTAAAGTGAAAGTCAACGTGAGCCCAAGCTTCGAAGTAAGGCCCTGATTATCCTTGCAAAACGAGAGGCGTGCAGCGGCTCCATGAGGCCTTCATCGTTGTTCTGCTTTAGTGTCAAGGTAGTAAGCTTTTCAACACTCCTAGGGGCCTTGCTTCAGCACCCGTTTCAGTACCAGAACACTGCGTAGAACCAGGAAGCCCTGCTCCTGCGTGTATGCTGCGTGTCAACCTAGAAATTAGAGACTGATGGCACAAGGCTAGTTTTCCCATTATGAAAGCTCCGTTGATGCGGCCCCGAAGCTACCTGAAAAGCACTGTTGTTACCGTGCTTTTACTTACAGCCGGCACGGCTCATAGAAGAAAATGAGTTTTCTCGAAAGAAACCTTGTGCTTCCAGTTCCTAGTTGGAAGCTCACCCTGCTCTGCTCTATACCAAACGTGAAAGTCAATGTGAGCACTAGCCTCGAAGTAAGGCCCTGATTATCCTGGCAAAACGGGAGGCGTGCAGCAGCTCCATGAGGCCTTCATCGCTGTTCTGCTTTAGTTTCACGGTAGTAAGCTTTCCAAGACTCCTAGGGACTTTGCTTAAGCAACCGTTTCGGTACCAGAACACTGCGTAGAGACAGTAAGCTCTGGTCCTGCGTGTATGCTGCGTGTCAACCTAGAAATTGGAGACTGATGGCATAAGGCTTCTTTTCCCATTATGAAAGCTCCGTTCATGCGGCCTCGAAGCTACCTGAAAAGCATTGTTGTTGCCGGGGTTTTCCTCACTGCCGGCATGGTTCTGAGAAGAAAATGAGTTTTCTCCTAAGAAACCTTGGGTTTCCAGTTCCTTGTTGGAAGCTCACCCTGCTCTGCTCTATACCTAAAGTGAAAGTCAACGTGAGCCCAAGCTTCGAAGTAAGGCCCTGATTATCCTTGCAAAACGAGAGGCGTGCAGCGGCTCCATGAGGCCTTCATCGTTGTTCTGCTTTAGTGTCAAGGTAGTAAGCTTTTCAACACTCCTAGGGGCCTTGCTTCAGCACCCGTTTCAGTACCAGAAGACTGCGTAGAACCAGGAAGCCCTGCTCCTGCGTGTATGCTGCGTGTCAACCTAGAAATTAGAGACTGATGGCACATGGCTAGTTTTCCCATTATGAAAGCTCCGTTGATGCGGCCCCGAAGCTACCTGAAAAGCACTGTTGTTACCGTGCTTTTAATTACAGCCGGCACGGCTCATAGAAGAAAATGAGTTTTCTCGAAAGAAACCTTGTGCTTCCAGTTCCTAGTTGGAAGCTCACCCTGCTCTGCTCTATACCAAACGTGAAAGTCAATGTGAGCACTAGCCTCGAAGTAAGGCCCTGATTATCCTGGCAAAACGGGAGGCGTGCAGCAGCTCCATGAGGCCTTCATCGCTGTTCTGCTTTAGTTTCACGGTAGTAAGCTTTCCAAGACTCCTAGGGACTTTGCTTAAGCAACCGTTTCGGTACCAGAACACTGCGTAGAGACAGTAAGCTCTGGTCCTGCGTGTATGCTGCGTGTCAACCTAGAAATTGGAGACTGATGGCATAAGGCTTCTTTTCCCATTATGAAAGCTCCGTTCATGCGGCCTCGAAGCTACCTGAAAAGCATTGTTGTTGCCGGGGTTTTCCTCACTGCCGGCATGGTTCTGAGAAGAAAATGAGTTTTCTCCTAAGAAACCTTGGGTTTCCAGTTCCTTGTTGGAAGCTCACCCTGCTCTGCTCTATACCTAAAGTGAAAGTCAACGTGAGCCCAAGCTTCGAAGTAAGGCCCTGATTATCCTTGCAAAACGAGAGGCGTGCAGCGGCTCCATGAGGCCTTCATCGTTGTTCTGCTTTAGTGTCAAGGTAGTAAGCTTTTCAACACTCCTAGGGGCCTTGCTTCAGCACCCGTTTCAGTACCAGAAGACTGCGTAGAACCAGGAAGCCCTGCTCCTGCGTGTATGCTGCGTGTCAACCTAGAAATTAGAGACTGATGGCACATGGCTAGTTTTCCCATTATGAAAGCTCCGTTGATGCGGCCCCGAAGCTACCTGAAAAGCACTGTTGTTACCGTGCTTTTAATTACAGCCGGCACGGCTCATAGAAGAAAATGAGTTTTCTCGAAAGAAACCTTGTGCTTCCAGTTCCTAGTTGGAAGCTCACCCTGCTCTGCTCTATACCAAACGTGAAAGTCAATGTGAGCACTAGCCTCGAAGTAAGGCCCTGATTATCCTGGCAAAACGGGAGGCGTGCAGCAGCTCCATGAGGCCTTCATCGCTGTTCTGCTTTAGTTTCACGGTAGTAAGCTTTCCAAGACTCCTAGGGACTTTGCTTAAGCAACCGTTTCGGTACCAGAACACTGCGTAGAGACAGTAAGCTCTGGTCCTGCGTGTATGCTGCGTGTCAACCTAGAAATTGGAGACTGATGGCATAAGGCTTCTTTTCCCATTATGAAAGCTCCGTTCATGCGGCCTCGAAGCTACCTGAAAAGCATTGTTGTTGCCGGGGTTTTCCTCACTGCCGGCATGGTTCTGAGAAGAAAATGAGTTTTCTCCTAAGAAACCTTGGGTTTCCAGTTCCTTGTTGGAAGCTCACCCTGCTCTGCTCTATACCTAAAGTGAAAGTCAACGTGAGCCCAAGCTTCGAAGTAAGGCCCTGATTATCCTTGCAAAACGAGAGGCGTGCAGCGGCTCCATGAGGCCTTCATCGTTGTTCTGCTTTAGTGTCAAGGTAGTAAGCTTTTCAACACTCCTAGGGGCCTTGCTTCAGCACCCGTTTCAGTACCAGAAGACTGCGTAGAACCAGGAAGCCCTGCTCCTGCGTGTATGCTGCGTGTCAACCTAGAAATTAGAGACTGATGGCACAAGGCTAGTTTTCCCATTATGAAAGCTCCGTTGATGCGGCCCCGAAGCTACCTGAAAAGCACTGTTGTTACCGTGCTTTTAATTACAGCCGGCACGGCTCATAGAAGAAAATGAGTTTTCTCGAAAGAAACCTTGTGCTTCCAGTTCCTAGTTGGAAGCTCACCCTGCTCTGCTCTATACCAAACGTGAAAGTCAATGTGAGCACTAGCCTCGAAGTAAGGCCCTGATTATCCTGGCAAAACGGGAGGCGTGCAGCAGCTCCATGAGGCCTTCATCGCTGTTCTGCTTTAGTTTCACGGTAGTAAGCTTTCCAAGACTCCTAGGGACTTTGCTTAAGCAACCGTTTCGGTACCAGAACACTGCGTAGAGACAGGAAGCTCTGGTCCTGCGTGTATGCTGCGTGTCAACCTAGAAATTGGAGACTGATGGCATAAGGCTTCTTTTCCCATTATGAAAGCTCCGTTCATGCGGCCTCGAAGCTACCTGAAAAGCATTGTTGTTGCCGGGGTTTTCCTCACTGCCGGCATGGTTCTGAGAAGAAAATGAGTTTTCTCCGAAGAAACCTTGGGTTTCCAGTTCCTTGTTGGAAGCTCACCCTGCTCTGCTCTATACCTAAAGTGAAAGTCAACGTGAGCCCAAGCTTCGAAGTAAGGCCCTGATTATCCTTGCAAAACGAGAGGCGTGCAGCGGCTCCATGAGGCCTTCATCGTGGTTCTGCTTTAGTGTCAAGGTAGTAAGCTTTTCAACACTCCTAGGGGCCTTGCTTCAGCACCCGTTTCAGTACCAGAAGACTGCGTAGAACCAGGAAGCTCTGCTCCTGCGTGTATGCTGCGTGTCAACCTAGAAATTAGAGACTGATGGCACAAGGCTAGTTTTCCCATTATGAAAGCTCCGTTGATGCGGCCCCGAAGCTACCTGAAAAGCACTGTTGTTACCGTGCTTTTACTTACAGCCGGCATGGCTCATAGAAGAAAATGAGTTTTCTCGAAAGAAACCTTGTGCTTCCAGTTCCTAGTGGGAAGCTCACCCTGCTCTGCTCTATACCAAACGTGAAAGTCAATGTGAGCACTAGCCTCGAAGTAAGGCCCTGATTATCCTGGCAAAACGGGAGGCGTGCAGCAGCTCCATGAGGCCTTCATCGCTGTTCTGCTTTAGTTTCACGGTAGTAAGCTTTCCAAGACTCCTAGGGACTTTGCTTAAGCAACCGTTTCGGTACCAGAACACTGCGTAGAGACAGTAAGCTCTGGTCCTGCGTGTATGCTGCGTGTCAACCTAGAAATTGGAGACTGATGGCATAAGGCTTCTTTTCCCATTATGAAAGCTCCGTTCATGCGGCCTCGAAGCTACCTGAAAAGCATTGTTGTTGCCGGGGTTTTCCTCACTGCCGGCATGGTTCTGAGAAGAAAATGAGTTTTCTCCTAAGAAACCTTGGGTTTCCAGTTCCTTGTTGGAAGCTCACCCTGCTCTGCTCTATACCTAAAGTGAAAGTCAACGTGAGCCCAAGCTTCGAAGTAAGGCCCTGATTATCCTTGCAAAACGAGAGGCGTGCAGCGGCTCCATGAGGCCTTCATCGTTGTTCTGCTTTAGTGTCAAGGTAGTAAGCTTTTCAACACTCCTAGGGGCCTTGCTTCAGCACCCGTTTCAGTACCAGAAGACTGCGTACAACCAGGAAGCCCTGCTCCTGCGTGTATGCTGCGTGTCAACCTAGAAATTAGAGACTGATGGCACAAGGCTAGTTTTCCCATTATGAAAGCTCCGTTGATGCGGCCCCGAAGCTACCTGAAAAGCACTGTTGTTACCGTGCTTTTACTTACAGCCGGCACGGCTCATAGAAGAAAATGAGTTTTCTCGAAAGAAACCTTGTGCTTCCAGTTCCTAGTTGGAAGCTCACCCTGCTCTGCTCTATACCAAACGTGAAAGTCAATGTGAGCACTAGCCTCGAAGTAAGGCCCTGATTATCCTGGCAAAACGGGAGGCGTGCAGCAGCTCCATGAGGCCTTCATCGCTGTTCTGCTTTAGTTTCACGGTAGTAAGCTTTCCAAGACTCCTAGGGACTTTGCTTAAGCAACCGTTTCGGTACCAGAACACTGCGTAGAGACAGTAAGCTCTGGTCCTGCGTGTATGCTGCGTGTCAACCTAGAAATTGGAGACTGATGGCATAAGGCTTCTTTTCCCATTATGAAAGCTCCGTTCATGCGGCCTCGAAGCTACCTGAAAAGCATTGTTGTTGCCGGGGTTTTCCTCACTGCCGGCATGGTTCTGAGAAGAAAATGAGTTTTCTCCTAAGAAACCTTGGGTTTCCAGTTCCTTGTTGGAAGCTCACCCTGCTCTGCTCTATACCTAAAGTGAAAGTCAACGTGAGCCCAAGCTTCGAAGTAAGGCCCTGATTATCCTTGCAAAACGAGAGGCGTGCAGCGGCTCCATGAGGCCTTCATCGTTGTTCTGCTTTAGTGTCAAGGTAGTAAGCTTTTCAACACTCCTAGGGGCCTTGCTTCAGCACCCGTTTCAGTACCAGAACACCGCGTAGAACCAGGAAGCCCTGCTCCTGCGTGTATGCTGCGTGTCAACCTAGAAATTAGAGACTGATGGCACAAGGCTAGTTTTCCCATTATGAAAGCTCCGTTGATGCGGCCCCGAAGCTACCTGAAAAGCACTGTTGTTACCGTGCTTTTACTTACAGCCGGCACGGCTCATAGAAGAAAATGAGTTTTCTCGAAAGAAACCTTGTGCTTCCAGTTCCTAGTTGGAAGCTCACCCTGCTCTGCTCTATACCAAACGTGAAAGTCAATGTGAGCACTAGCCTCGAAGTAAGGCCCTGATTATCCTGGCAAAACGGGAGGCGTGCAGCAGCTCCATGAGGCCTTCATCGCTGTTCTGCTTTAGTTTCACGGTAGTAAGCTTTCCAAGACTCCTAGGGACTTTGCTTAAGCAACCGTTTCGGTACCAGAACACTGCGTAGAGACAGTAAGCTCTGGTCCTGCGTGTATGCTGCGTGTCAACCTAGAAATTGGAGACTGATGGCATAAGGCTTCTTTTCCCATTATGAAAGCTCCGTTCATGCGGCCTCGAAGCTACCTGAAAAGCATTGTTGTTGCCGGGGTTTTCCTCACTGCCGGCATGGTTCTGAGAAGAAAATGAGTTTTCTCCTAAGAAACCTTGGGTTTCCAGTTCCTTGTTGGAAGCTCACCCTGCTCTGCTCTATACCTAAAGTGAAAGTCAACGTGAGCCCAAGCTTCGAAGTAAGGCCCTGATTATCCTTGCAAAACGAGAGGCGTGCAGCGGCTCCATGAGGCCTTCATCGTTGTTCTGCTTTAGTGTCAAGGTAGTAAGCTTTTCAACACTCCTAGGGGCCTTGCTTCAGCACCCGTTTCAGTACCAGAAGACTGCGTAGAACCAGGAAGCCCTGCTCCTGCGTGTATGCTGCGTGTCAACCTAAAAATTAGAGACTGATGACACAAGGCTAGTTTTCCCATTATGAAAGCTCCGTTGATGCGGCCCCGAAGCTACGTGAAAAGCACTGTTGTTACCGTGCTTTTACTTACAGCCGGCACGGCTCATAGAAGAAAATGAGTTTTCTCGAAAGAAACCTTGTGCTTCCAGTTCCTAGTTGGAAGCTCACCCTGCTCTGCTCTATACCAAACGTGAAAGTCAATGTGAGCACTAGCCTCGAAGTAAGGCCCTGATTATCCTGGCAAAACGGGAGGCGTGCAGCAGCTCCATGAGGCCTTCATCGCTGTTCTGCTTTAGTTTCACGGTAGTAAGCTTTCCAAGACTCCTAGGGACTTTGCTTAAGCAACCGTTTCGGTACCAGAACACTGCGTAGAGACAGTAAGCTCTGGTCCTGCGTGTATGCTGCGTGTCAACCTAGAAATTGGAGACTGATGGCATAAGGCTTCTTTTCCCATTATGAAAGCTCCGTTCATGCGGCCTCGAAGCTACCTGAAAAGCATTGTTGTTGCCGGGGTTTTCCTCACTGCCGGCATGGTTCTGAGAAGAAAATGAGTTTTCTCCTAAGAAACCTTGGGTTTCCAGTTCCTTGTTGGAAGCTCACCCTGCTCTGCTCTATACCTAAAGTGAAAGTCAACGTGAGCCCAAGCTTCGAAGTAAGGCCCTGATTATCCTTGCAAAACGAGAGGCGTGCAGCGGCTCCATGAGGCCTTCATCGTTGTTCTGCTTTAGTGTCAAGGTAGTAAGCTTTTCAACACTCCTAGGGGCCTTGCTTCAGCACCCGTTTCAGTACCAGAACACTGCGTAGAACCAGGAAGCCCTGCTCCTGCGTGTATGCTGCGTGTCAACCTAGAAATTAGAGACTGATGGCACAAGGCTAGTTTTCCCATTATGAAAGCTCCGTTGATGCGGCCCCGAAGCTACCTGAAAAGCACTGTTGTTACCGTGCTTTTACTTACAGCCGGCACGGCTCATAGAAGAAAATGAGTTTTCTCGAAAGAAACCTTGTGCTTCCAGTTCCTAGTTGGAAGCTCACCCTGCTCTGCTCTATACCAAACGTGAAAGTCAATGTGAGCACTAGCCTCGAAGTAAGGCCCTGATTATCCTGGCAAAACGGGAGGCGTGCAGCAGCTCCATGAGGCCTTCATCGCTGTTCTGCTTTAGTTTCACGGTAGTAAGCTTTCCAAGACTCCTAGGGACTTTGCTTAAGCAACCGTTTCGGTACCAGAACACTGCGTAGAGACAGTAAGCTCTGGTCCTGCGTGTATGCTGCGTGTCAACCTAGAAATTGGAGACTGATGGCATAAGGCTTCTTTTCCCATTATGAAAGCTCCGTTCATGCGGCCTCGAAGCTACCTGAAAAGCATTGTTGTTGCCGGGGTTTTCCTCACTGCCGGCATGGTTCTGAGAAGAAAATGAGTTTTCTCCTAAGAAACCTTGGGTTTCCAGTTCCTTGTTGGAAGCTCACCCTGCTCTGCTCTATACCTAAAGTGAAAGTCAACGTGAGCCCAAGCTTCGAAGTAAGGCCCTGATTATCCTTGCAAAACGAGAGGCGTGCAGCGGCTCCATGAGGCCTTCATCGTTGTTCTGCTTTAGTGTCAAGGTAGTAAGCTTTTCAACACTCCTAGGGGCCTTGCTTCAGCACCCGTTTCAGTACCAGAACACTGCGTACAACCAGGAAGCCCTGCTCCTGCGTGTATGCTGCGTGTCAACCTAGAAATTAGAGACTGATGGCACAAGGCTAGTTTTCCCATTATGAAAGCTCCGTTGATGCGGCCCCGAAGCTACGTGAAAAGCACTGTTGTTACCGTGCTTTTACTTACAGCCGGCACGGCTCATAGAAGAAAATGAGTTTTCTCGAAAGAAACCTTGTGCTTCCAGTTCCTAGTTGGAAGCTCACCCTGCTCTGCTCTATACCAAACGTGAAAGTCAATGTGAGCACTAGCCTCGAAGTAAGGCCCTGATTATCCTGGCAAAACGGGAGGCGTGCAGCAGCTCCATGAGGCCTTCATCGCTGTTCTGCTTTAGTTTCACGGTAGTAAGCTTTCCAAGACTCCTAGGGACTTTGCTTAAGCAACCGTTTCGGTACCAGAACACTGCGTAGAGACAGTAAGCTCTGGTCCTGCGTGTATGCTGCGTGTCAACCTAGAAATTGGAGACTGATGGCATAAGGCTTCTTTTCCCATTATGAAAGCTCCGTTCATGCGGCCTCGAAGCTACCTGAAAAGCATTGTTGTTGCCGGGGTTTTCCTCACTGCCGGCATGGTTCTGAGAAGAAAATGAGTTTTCTCCTAAGAAACCTTGGGTTTCCAGTTCCCTGTTGGAAGCTCACCCTGCTCTGCTCTATACCTAAAGTGAAAGTCAACGTGAGCCCAAGCTTCGAAGTAAGGCCCTGATTATCCTTGCAAAACGAGAGGCGTGCAGCGGCTCCATGAGGCCTTCATCGTTGTTCTGCTTTAGTGTCAAGGTAGTAAGCTTTTCAACACTCCTAGGGGCCTTGCTTCAGCACCCGTTTCAGTACCAGAAGACTGCGTAGAACCAGGAAGCCCTGCTCCTGCGTGTATGCTGCGTGTCAACCTAGAAATTAGAGACTGATGGCACATGGCTAGTTTTCCCATTATGAAAGCTCCGTTGATGCGGCCCCGAAGCTACCTGAAAAGCACTGTTGTTACCGTGCTTTTAATTACAGCCGGCACGGCTCATAGAAGAAAATGAGTTTTCTCGAAAGAAACCTTGTGCTTCCAGTTCCTAGTTGGAAGCTCACCCTGCTCTGCTCTATACCAAACGTGAAAGTCAATGTGAGCACTAGCCTCGAAGTAAGGCCCTGATTATCCTGGCAAAACGGGAGGCGTGCAGCAGCTCCATGAGGCCTTCATCGCTGTTCTGCTTTAGTTTCACGGTAGTAAGCTTTCCAAGACTCCTAGGGACTTTGCTTAAGCAACCGTTTCGGTACCAGAACACTGCGTAGAGACAGTAAGCTCTGGTCCTGCGTGTATGCTGCGTGTCAACCTAGAAATTGGAGACTGATGGCATAAGGCTTCTTTTCCCATTATGAAAGCTCCGTTCATGCGGCCTCGAAGCTACCTGAAAAGCATTGTTGTTGCCGGGGTTTTCCTCACTGCCGGCATGGTTCTGAGAAGAAAATGAGTTTTCTCCTAAGAAACCTTGGGTTTCCAGTTCCTTGTTGGAAGCTCACCCTGCTCTGCTCTATACCTAAAGTGAAAGTCAACGTGAGCCCAAGCTTCGAAGTAAGGCCCTGATTATCCTTGCAAAACGAGAGGCGTGCAGCGGCTCCATGAGGCCTTCATCGTGGTTCTGCTTTAGTGTCAAGGTAGTAAGCTTTTCAACACTCCTAGGGGCCTTGCTTCAGCACCCGTTTCAGTACCAGAACACTGCGTAGAACCAGGAAGCCCTGCTCCTGCGTGTATGCTGCGTGTCAACCTAGAAATTAGAGACTGATGGCACAAGGCTAGTTTTCCCATTATGAAAGCTCCGTTGATGCGGCCCCGAAGCTACCTGAAAAGCACTGTTGTTACCGTGCTTTTACTTACAGCCGGCACGGCTCATAGAAGAAAATGAGTTTTCTCGAAAGAAACCTTGTGCTTCCAGTTCCTAGTTGGAAGCTCACCCTGCTCTGCTCTATACCAAACGTGAAAGTCAATGTGAGCACTAGCCTCGAAGTAAGGCCCTGATTATCCTGGCAAAACGGGAGGCGTGCAGCAGCTCCATGAGGCCTTCATCGCTGTTCTGCTTTAGTTTCACGGTAGTAAGCTTTCCAAGACTCCTAGGGACTTTGCTTAAGCAACCGTTTCGGTACCAGAACACTGCGTAGAGACAGTAAGCTCTGGTCCTGCGTGTATGCTGCGTGTCAACCTAGAAATTGGAGACTGATGGCATAAGGCTTCTTTTCCCATTATGAAAGCTCCGTTCATGCGGCCTCGAAGCTACCTGAAAAGCATTGTTGTTGCCGGGGTTTTCCTCACTGCCGGCATGGTTCTGAGAAGAAAATGAGTTTTCTCCTAAGAAACCTTGGGTTTCCAGTTCCTTGTTGGAAGCTCACCCTGCTCTGCTCTATACCTAAAGTGAAAGTCAACGTGAGCCCAAGCTTCGAAGTAAGGCCCTGATTATCCTTGCAAAACGAGAGGCGTGCAGCGGCTCCATGAGGCCTTCATCGTTGTTCTGCTTTAGTGTCAAGGTAGTAAGCTTTTCAACACTCCTAGGGGCCTTGCTTCAGCACCCGTTTCAGTACCAGAAGACTGCGTAGAACCAGGAAGCCCTGCTCCTGCGTGTATGCTGCGTGTCAACCTAGAAATTAGAGACTGATGGCACATGGCTAGTTTTCCCATTATGAAAGCTCCGTTGATGCGGCCCCGAAGCTACCTGAAAAGCACTGTTGTTACCGTGCTTTTAATTACAGCCGGCACGGCTCATAGAAGAAAATGAGTTTTCTCGAAAGAAACCTTGTGCTTCCAGTTCCTAGTTGGAAGCTCACCCTGCTCTGCTCTATACCAAACGTGAAAGTCAATGTGAGCACTAGCCTCGAAGTAAGGCCCTGATTATCCTGGCAAAACGGGAGGCGTGCAGCAGCTCCATGAGGCCTTCATCGCTGTTCTGCTTTAGTTTCACGGTAGTAAGCTTTCCAAGACTCCTAGGGACTTTGCTTAAGCAACCGTTTCGGTACCAGAACACTGCGTAGAGACAGTAAGCTCTGGTCCTGCGTGTATGCTGCGTGTCAACCTAGAAATTGGAGACTGATGGCATAAGGCTTCTTTTCCCATTATGAAAGCTCCGTTCATGCGGCCTCGAAGCTACCTGAAAAGCATTGTTGTTGCCGGGGTTTTCCTCACTGCCGGCATGGTTCTGAGAAGAAAATGAGTTTTCTCCTAAGAAACCTTGGGTTTCCAGTTCCTTGTTGGAAGCTCACCCTGCTCTGCTCTATACCTAAAGTGAAAGTCAACGTGAGCCCAAGCTTCGAAGTAAGGCCCTGATTATCCTTGCAAAACGAGAGGCGTGCAGCGGCTCCATGAGGCCTTCATCGTTGTTCTGCTTTAGTGTCAAGGTAGTAAGCTTTTCAACACTCCTAGGGGCCTTGCTTCAGCACCCGTTTCAGTACCAGAAGACTGCGTAGAACCAGGAAGCCCTGCTCCTGCGTGTATGCTGCGTGTCAACCTAGAAATTAGAGACTGATGGCACATGGCTAGTTTTCCCATTATGAAAGCTCCGTTGATGCGGCCCCGAAGCTACCTGAAAAGCACTGTTGTTACCGTGCTTTTAATTACAGCCGGCACGGCTCATAGAAGAAAATGAGTTTTCTCGAAAGAAACCTTGTGCTTCCAGTTCCTAGTTGGAAGCTCACCCTGCTCTGCTCTATACCAAACGTGAAAGTCAATGTGAGCACTAGCCTCGAAGTAAGGCCCTGATTATCCTGGCAAAACGGGAGGCGTGCAGCAGCTCCATGAGGCCTTCATCGCTGTTCTGCTTTAGTTTCACGGTAGTAAGCTTTCCAAGACTCCTAGGGACTTTGCTTAAGCAACCGTTTCGGTACCAGAACACTGCGTAGAGACAGTAAGCTCTGGTCCTGCGTGTATGCTGCGTGTCAACCTAGAAATTGGAGACTGATGGCATAAGGCTTCTTTTCCCATTATGAAAGCTCCGTTCATGCGGCCTCGAAGCTACCTGAAAAGCATTGTTGTTGCCGGGGTTTTCCTCACTGCCGGCATGGTTCTGAGAAGAAAATGAGTTTTCTCCTAAGAAACCTTGGGTTTCCAGTTCCTTGTTGGAAGCTCACCCTGCTCTGCTCTATACCTAAAGTGAAAGTCAACGTGAGCCCAAGCTTCGAAGTAAGGCCCTGATTATCCTTGCAAAACGAGAGGCGTGCAGCGGCTCCATGAGGCCTTCATCGTTGTTCTGCTTTAGTGTCAAGGTAGTAAGCTTTTCAACACTCCTAGGGGCCTTGCTTCAGCACCCGTTTCAGTACCAGAAGACTGCGTAGAACCAGGAAGCCCTGCTCCTGCGTGTATGCTGCGTGTCAACCTAGAAATTAGAGACTGATGGCACAAGGCTAGTTTTCCCATTATGAAAGCTCCGTTGATGCGGCCCCGAAGCTACCTGAAAAGCACTGTTGTTACCGTGCTTTTAATTACAGCCGGCACGGCTCATAGAAGAAAATGAGTTTTCTCGAAAGAAACCTTGTGCTTCCAGTTCCTAGTTGGAAGCTCACCCTGCTCTGCTCTATACCAAACGTGAAAGTCAATGTGAGCACTAGCCTCGAAGTAAGGCCCTGATTATCCTGGCAAAACGGGAGGCGTGCAGCAGCTCCATGAGGCCTTCATCGCTGTTCTGCTTTAGTTTCACGGTAGTAAGCTTTCCAAGACTCCTAGGGACTTTGCTTAAGCAACCGTTTCGGTACCAGAACACTGCGTAGAGACAGTAAGCTCTGGTCCTGCGTGTATGCTGCGTGTCAACCTAGAAATTGGAGACTGATGGCATAAGGCTTCTTTTCCCATTATGAAAGCTCCGTTCATGCGGCCTCGAAGCTACCTGAAAAGCATTGTTGTTGCCGGGGTTTTCCTCACTGCCGGCATGGTTCTGAGAAGAAAATGAGTTTTCTCCGAAGAAACCTTGGGTTTCCAGTTCCTTGTTGGAAGCTCACCCTGCTCTGCTCTATACCTAAAGTGAAAGTCAACGTGAGCCCAAGCTTCGAAGTAAGGCCCTGATTATCCTTGCAAAACGAGAGGCGTGCAGCGGCTCCATGAGGCCTTCATCGTGGTTCTGCTTTAGTGTCAAGGTAGTAAGCTTTTCAACACTCCTAGGGGCCTTGCTTCAGCACCCGTTTCAGTACCAGAAGACTGCGTAGAACCAGGAAGCTCTGCTCCTGCGTGTATGCTGCGTGTCAACCTAGAAATTAGAGACTGATGGCACAAGGCTAGTTTTCCCATTATGAAAGCTCCGTTGATGCGGCCCCGAAGCTACCTGAAAAGCACTGTTGTTACCGTGCTTTTACTTACAGCCGGCATGGCTCATAGAAGAAAATGAGTTTTCTCGAAAGAAACCTTGTGCTTCCAGTTCCTAGTGGGAAGCTCACCCTGCTCTGCTCTATACCAAACGTGAAAGTCAATGTGAGCACTAGCCTCGAAGTAAGGCCCTGATTATCCTGGCAAAACGGGAGGCGTGCAGCAGCTCCATGAGGCCTTCATCGCTGTTCTGCTTTAGTTTCACGGTAGTAAGCTTTCCAAGACTCCTAGGGACTTTGCTTAAGCAACCGTTTCGGTACCAGAACACTGCGTAGAGACAGTAAGCTCTGGTCCTGCGTGTATGCTGCGTGTCAACCTAGAAATTGGAGACTGATGGCATAAGGCTTCTTTTCCCATTATGAAAGCTCCGTTCATGCGGCCTCGAAGCTACCTGAAAAGCATTGTTGTTGCCGGGGTTTTCCTCACTGCCGGCATGGTTCTGAGAAGAAAATGAGTTTTCTCCGAAGAAACCTTGGGTTTCCAGTTCCTTGTTGGAAGCTCACCCTGCTCTGCTCTATACCTAAAGTGAAAGTCAACGTGAGCCCAAGCTTCGAAGTAAGGCCCTGATTATCCTTGCAAAACGAGAGGCGTGCAGCGGCTCCATGAGGCCTTCATCGTTGTTCTGCTTTAGTGTCAAGGTAGTAAGCTTTTCAACACTCCTAGGGGCCTTGCTTCAGCACCCGTTTCAGTACCAGAACACTGCGTACAACCAGGAAGCCCTGCTCCTGCGTGTATGCTGCGTGTCAACCTAGAAATTAGAGACTGATGGCACAAGGCTAGTTTTCCCATTATGAAAGCTCCGTTGATGCGGCCCCGAAGCTACCTGAAAAGCACTGTTGTTACCGTGCTTTTACTTACAGCCGGCATGGCTCATAGAAGAAAATGAGTTTTCTCGAAAGAAACCTTGTGCTTCCAGTTCCTAGTTGGAAGCTCACCCTGCTCTGCTCTATACCAAACGTGAAAGTCAATGTGAGCACTAGCCTCGAAGTAAGGCCCAGATTATCCTGGCAAAACGGGAGGCGTGCAGCAGCTCCATGAGGCCTTCATCGCTGTTCTGCTTTAGTTTCACGGTAGTAAGCTTTCCAAGACTCCTAGGGACTTTGCTTAAGCAACCGTTTCGGTACCAGAACACTGCGTAGAGACAGTAAGCTCTGGTCCTGCGTGTATGCTGCGTGTCAACCTAGAAATTGGAGACTGATGGCATAAGGCTTCTTTTCCCATTATGAAAGCTCCGTTCATGCGGCCTCGAAGCTACCTGAAAAGCATTGTTGTTGCCGGGGTTTTCCTCACTGCCGGCATGGTTCTGAGAAGAAAATGAGTTTTCTCCTAAGAAACCTTGGGTTTCCAGTTCCTTGTTGGAAGCTCACCCTGCTCTGCTCTATACCTAAAGTGAAAGTCAACGTGAGCCCAAGCTTCGAAGTAAGGCCCTGATTATCCTTGCAAAACGAGAGGCGTGCAGCGGCTCCATGAGGCCTTCATCGTTGTTCTGCTTTAGTGTCAAGGTAGTAAGCTTTTCAACACTCCTAGGGGCCTTGCTTCAGCACCCGTTTCAGTACCAGAACACTGCGTAGAACCAGGAAGCCCTGCTCCTGCGTGTATGCTGCGTGTCAACCTAGAAATTAGAGACTGATGGCACAAGGCTAGTTTTCCCATTATGAAAGCTCCGTTGATGCGGCCCCGAAGCTACCTGAAAAGCACTGTTGTTACCGTGTTTTTACTTACAGCCGGCATGGCTCATAGAAGAAAATGAGTTTTCTCGAAAGAAACCTTGTGCTTCCAGTTCCTAGTGGGAAGCTCACCCTGCTCTGCTCTATACCAAACGTGAAAGTCAATGTGAGCACTAGCCTCGAAGTAAGGCCCTGATTATCCTGGCAAAACGGGAGGCGTGCAGCAGCTCCATGAGGCCTTCATCGCTGTTCTGCTTTAGTTTCACGGTAGTAAGCTTTCCACGACTCCTAGGGACTTTGCTTAAGCAACCGTTTCGGTACCAGAACACTGCGTAGAGACAGTAAGCTCTGGTCCTGCGTGTATGCTGCGTGTCAACCTAGAAATTGGAGACTGATGGCATAAGGCTTCTTTTCCCATTATGAAAGCTCCGTTCATGCGGCCTCGAAGCTACCTGAAAAGCATTGTTGTTGCCGGGGTTTTCCTCACTGCCGGCATGGTTCTGAGAAGAAAATGAGTTTTCTCCTAAGAAACCTTGGGTTTCCAGTTCCTTGTTGGAAGCTCACCCTGCTCTGCTCTATACCTAAAGTGAAAGTCAACGTGAGCCCAAGCTTCGAAGTAAGGCCCTGATTATCCTTGCAAAACGAGAGGCGTGCAGCGGCTCCATGAGGCCTTCATCGTTGTTCTGCTTTAGTGTCAAGGTAGTAAGCTTTTCAACACTCCTAGGGGCCTTGCTTCAGCACCCGTTTCAGTACCAGAAGACTGCGTAGAACCAGGAAGCTCTGCTCCTGCGTGTATGCTGCGTGTCAACCTAGAAATTAGAGACTGATGGCACAAGGCTAGTTTTCCCATTATGAAAGCTCCGTTGATGCGGCCCCGAAGCTACCTGAAAAGCACTGTTGTTACCGTGCTTTTACTTACAGCCGGCATGGCTCATAGAAGAAAATGAGTTTTCTCGAAAGAAACCTTGTGCTTCCAGTTCCTAGTTGGAAGCTCACCCTGCTCTGCTCTATACCAAACGTGAAAGTCAATGTGAGCACTAGCCTCGAAGTAAGGCCCTGATTATCCTGGCAAAACGGGAGGCGTGCAGCAGCTCCATGAGGCCTTCATCGCTGTTCTGCTTTAGTTTCACGGTAGTAAGCTTTCCAAGACTCCTAGGGACTTTGCTTAAGCAACCGTTTCGGTACCAGAACACTGCGTAGAGACAGTAAGCTCTGGTCCTGCGTGTATGCTGCGTGTCAACCTAGAAATTGGAGACTGATGGCATAAGGCTTCTTTTCCCATTATGCAAGCTCCGTTCATGCGGCCTCGAAGCTACCTGAAAAGCATTGTTGTTGCCGGGGTTTTCCTCACTGCCGGCATGGTTCTGAGAAGAAAATGAGTTTTCTCCTAAGAAACCTTGGGTTTCCAGTTCCTTGTTGGAAGCTCACCCTGCTCTGCTCTATACCTAAAGTGAAAGTCAACGTGAGCCCAAGCTTCGAAGTAAGGCCCTGATTATCCTTGCAAAACGAGAGGCGTGCAGCGGCTCCATGAGGCCTTCATCGTTGTTCTGCTTTAGTGTCAAGGTAGTAAGCTTTTCAACACTCCTAGGGGCCTTGCTTCAGCACCCGTTTCAGTACCAGAAGACTGCGTAGAACCAGGAAGCTCTGCTCCTGCGTGTATGCTGCGTGTCAACCTAGAAATTAGAGACTGATGGCACAAGGCTAGTTTTCCCATTATGAAAGCTCCGTTGATGCGGCCCCGAAGCTACCTGAAAAGCACTGTTGTTACCGTGCTTTTACTTACAGCCGGCATGGCTCATAGAAGAAAATGAGTTTTCTCGAAAGAAACCTTGTGCTTCCAGTTCCTAGTTGGAAGCTCACCCTGCTCTGCTCTATACCAAACGTGAAAGTCAATGTGAGCACTAGCCTCGAAGTAAGGCCCTGATTATCCTGGCAAAACGGGAGGCGTGCAGCAGCTCCATGAGGCCTTCATCGCTGTTCTGCTTTAGTTTCACGGTAGTAAGCTTTCCACGACTCCTAGGGACTTTGCTTAAGCAACCGTTTCGGTACCAGAACACTGCGTAGAGACAGTAAGCTCTGGTCCTGCGTGTATGCTGCGTGTCAACCTAGAAATTGGAGACTGATGGCATAAGGCTTCTTTTCCCATTATGAAAGCTCCGTTCATGCGGCCTCGAAGCTACCTGAAAAGCATTGTTGTTGCCGGGGTTTTCCTCACTGCCGGCATGGTTCTGAGAAGAAAATGAGTTTTCTCCTAAGAAACCTTGGGTTTCCAGTTCCTTGTTGGAAGCTCACCCTGCTCTGCTCTATACCTAAAGTGAAAGTCAACGTGAGCCCAAGCTTCGAAGTAAGGCCCTGATTATCCTTGCAAAACGAGAGGCGTGCAGCGGCTCCATGAGGCCTTCATCGTTGTTCTGCTTTAGTGTCAAGGTAGTAAGCTTTTCAACACTCCTAGGGGCCTTGCTTCAGCACCCGTTTCAGTACCAGAAGACTGCGTAGAACCAGGAAGCTCTGCTCCTGCGTGTATGCTGCGTGTCAACCTAGAAATTAGAGACTGATGGCACAAGGCTAGTTTTCCCATTATGAAAGCTCCGTTGATGCGGCCCCGAAGCTACCTGAAAAGCACTGTTGTTACCGTGCTTTTACTTACAGCCGGCATGGCTCATAGAAGAAAATGAGTTTTCTCCAAAGAAACCTTGTGCTTCCAGTTCCTAGTGGGAAGCTCACCCTGCTCTGCTCTATACCAAACGTGAAAGTCAATGTGAGCACTAGCCTCGAAGTAAGGCCCAGATTATCCTGGCAAAACGGGAGGCGTGCAGCAGCTCCATGAGGCCTTCATCGCTGTTCTGCTTTAGTTTCACGGTAGTAAGCTTTCCACGACTCCTAGGGACTTTGCTTAAGCAACCGTTTTGGTACCAGAACACTGCGTAGAGACAGTAAGCTCTGGTCCTGCGTGTATGCTGCGTGTCAACCTAGAAATTGGAGACTGATGGCATAAGGCTTCTTTTCCCATTATGAAAGCTCCGTTCATGCGGCCTCGAAGCTACCTGAAAAGCATTGTTGTTGCCGGGGTTTTCCTCACTGCCGGCATGGTTCTGAGAAGAAAATGAGTTTTCTCCTAAGAAACCTTGGGTTTCCAGTTCCTTGTTGGAAGCTCACCCTGCTCTGCTCTATACCTAAAGTGAAAGTCAACGTGAGCCCAAGCTTCGAAGTAAGGCCCTGATTATCCTTGCAAAACGAGAGGCGTGCAGCGGCTCCATGAGGCCTTCATCGTTGTTCTGCTTTAGTGTCAAGGTAGTAAGCTTTTCAACACTCCTAGGGGCCTTGCTTCAGCACCCGTTTCAGTACCAGAAGACTGCGTAGAACCAGGAAGCTCTGCTCCTGCGTGTATGCTGCGTGTCAACCTAGAAATTAGAGACTGATGGCACAAGGCTAGTTTTCCCATTATGAAAGCTCCGTTGATGCGGCCCCGAAGCTACCTGAAAAGCACTGTTGTTACCGTGCTTTTACTTACAGCCGGCATGGCTCATAGAAGAAAATGAGTTTTCTCGAAAGAAACCTTGTGCTTCCAGTTCCTAGTGGGAAGCTCACCCTGCTCTGCTCTATACCAAACGTGAAAGTCAATGTGAGCACTAGCCTCGAAGTAAGGCCCTGATTATCCTGGCAAAACGGGAGGCGTGCAGCAGCTCCATGAGGCCTTCATCGCTGTTCTGCTTTAGTTTCACGGTAGTAAGCTTTCCACGACTCCTAGGGACTTTGCTTAAGCAACCGTTTCGGTACCAGAACACTGCGTAGAGACAGTAAGCTCTGGTCCTGCGTGTATGCTGCGTGTCAACCTAGAAATTGGAGACTGATGGCATAAGGCTTCTTTTCCCATTATGAAAGCTCCGTTCATGCGGCCTCGAAGCTACCTGAAAAGCATTGTTGTTGCCGGGGTTTTCCTCACTGCCGGCATGGTTCTGAGAAGAAAATGAGTTTTCTCCTAAGAAACCTTGGGTTTCCAGTTCCCTGTTGGAAGCTCACCCTGCTCTGCTCTATACCTAAAGTGAAAGTCAACGTGAGCCCAAGCTTCGAAGTACGGCCCTGATTATCCTTGCAAAACGAGAGGCGTGCAGCAGCTCCATGAGGCCTTCATCGTGGTTCTGCTTTAGTGTCAAGGTAGTAAGCTTTTCAACACTCCTAGGGGCCTTGCTTCAGCACCCGTTTGAGTACCAGAAGACTGCGTAGAACCAGGAAGCCCTGCTCCTGCGTGTATGCTGCGTGTCAACCTAGAAATTAGAGACTGATGGCACAAGGCTAGTTTTCCCATTATGAAAGCTCCGTTGATGCGGCCCCGAAGCTACCTGAAAAGCACTGTTGTTACCGTGCTTTTACTTACAGCCGGCACGGCTCATAGAAGAAAATGAGTTTTCTCGAAAGAAACCTTGTGCTTCCAGTTCCTAGTTGGAAGCTCACCCTGCTCTGCTCTATACCAAACGTGAAAGTCAATGTGAGCACTAGCCTCGAAGTAAGGCCCTGATTATCCTGGCAAAACGGGAGGCGTGCAGCAGCTCCATGAGGCCTTCATCGCTGTTCTGCTTTAGTTTCACGGTAGTAAGCTTTCCAAGACTCCTAGGGACTTTGCTTAAGCAACCGTTTCGGTACCAGAACACTGCGTAGAGACAGTAAGCTCTGGTCCTGCGTGTATGCTGCGTGTCAACCTAGAAATTGGAGACTGATGGCATAAGGCTTCTTTTCCCATTATGAAAGCTCCGTTCATGCGGCCTCGAAGCTACCTGAAAAGCATTGTTGTTGCCGGGGTTTTCCTCACTGCCGGCATGGTTCTGAGAAGAAAATGAGTTTTCTCCTAAGAAACCTTGGGTTTCCAGTTCCTTGTTGGAAGCTCACCCTGCTCTGCTCTATACCTAAAGTGAAAGTCAACGTGAGCCCAAGCTTCGAAGTAAGGCCCTGATTATCCTTGCAAAACGAGAGGCGTGCAGCGGCTCCATGAGGCCTTCATCGTTGTTCTGCTTTAGTGTCAAGGTAGTAAGCTTTTCAACACTCCTAGGGGCCTTGCTTCAGCACCCGTTTCAGTACCAGAACACTGCGTAGAACCAGGAAGCCCTGCTCCTGCGTGTATGCTGCGTGTCAACCTAGAAATTAGAGACTGATGGCACAAGGCTAGTTTTCCCATTATGAAAGCTCCGTTGATGCGGCCCCGAAGCTACGTGAAAAGCACTGTTGTTACCGTGCTTTTACTTACAGCCGGCACGGCTCATAGAAGAAAATGAGTTTTCTCGAAAGAAACCTTGTGCTTCCAGTTCCTAGTTGGAAGCTCACCCTGCTCTGCTCTATACCAAACGTGAAAGTCAATGTGAGCACTAGCCTCGAAGTAAGGCCCTGATTATCCTGGCAAAACGGGAGGCGTGCAGCAGCTCCATGAGGCCTTCATCGCTGTTCTGCTTTAGTTTCACGGTAGTAAGCTTTCCAAGACTCCTAGGGACTTTGCTTAAGCAACCGTTTCGGTACCAGAACACTGCGTAGAGACAGTAAGCTCTGGTCCTGCGTGTATGCTGCGTGTCAACCTAGAAATTGGAGACTGATGGCATAAGGCTTCTTTTCCCATTATGAAAGCTCCGTTCATGCGGCCTCGAAGCTACCTGAAAAGCATTGTTGTTGCCGGGGTTTTCCTCACTGCCGGCATGGTTCTGAGAAGAAAATGAGTTTTCTCCTAAGAAACCTTGGGTTTCCAGTTCCTTGTTGGAAGCTCACCCTGCTCTGCTCTATACCTAAAGTGAAAGTCAACGTGAGCCCAAGCTTCGAAGTAAGGCCCTGATTATCCTTGCAAAACGAGAGGCGTGCAGCGGCTCCATGAGGCCTTCATCGTTGTTCTGCTTTAGTGTCAAGGTAGTAAGCTTTTCAACACTCCTAGGGGCCTTGCTTCAGCACCCGTTTCAGTACCAGAACACTGCGTACAACCAGGAAGCCCTGCTCCTGCGTGTATGCTGCGTGTCAACCTAGAAATTAGAGACTGATGGCACAAGGCTAGTTTTCCCATTATGAAAGCTCCGTTGATGCGGCCCCGAAGCTACGTGAAAAGCACTGTTGTTACCGTGCTTTTACTTACAGCCGGCACGGCTCATAGAAGAAAATGAGTTTTCTCGAAAGAAACCTTGTGCTTCCAGTTCCTAGTTGGAAGCTCACCCTGCTCTGCTCTATACCAAACGTGAAAGTCAATGTGAGCACTAGCCTCGAAGTAAGGCCCAGATTATCCTGGCAAAACGGGAGGCGTGCAGCAGCTCCATGAGGCCTTCATCGCTGTTCTGCTTTAGTTTCACGGTAGTAAGCTTTCCAAGACTCCTAGGGACTTTGCTTAAGCAACCGTTTCGGTACCAGAACACTGCGTAGAGACAGTAAGCTCTGGTCCTGCGTGTATGCTGCGTGTCAACCTAGAAATTGGAGACTGATGGCATAAGGCTTCTTTTCCCATTATGAAAGCTCCGTTCATGCGGCCTCGAAGCTACCTGAAAAGCATTGTTGTTGCCGGGGTTTTCCTCACTGCCGGCATGGTTCTGAGAAGAAAATGAGTTTTCTCCTAAGAAACCTTGGGTTTCCAGTTCCTTGTTGGAAGCTCACCCTGCTCTGCTCTATACCTAAAGTGAAAGTCAACGTGAGCCCAAGCTTCGAAGTAAGGCCCTGATTATCCTTGCAAAACGAGAGGCGTGCAGCGGCTCCATGAGGCCTTCATCGTTGTTCTGCTTTAGTGTCAAGGTAGTAAGCTTTTCAACACTCCTAGGGGCCTTGCTTCAGCACCCGTTTCAGTACCAGAAGACTGCGTAGAACCAGGAAGCCCTGCTCCTGCGTGTATGCTGCGTGTCAACCTAGAAATTAGAGACTGATGGCACAAGGCTAGTTTTCCCATTATGAAAGCTCCGTTGATGCGGCCCCGAAGCTACCTGAAAAGCACTGTTGTTACCGTGCTTTTAATTACAGCCGGCACGGCTCATAGAAGAAAATGAGTTTTCTCGAAAGAAACCTTGTGCTTCCAGTTCCTAGTTGGAAGCTCACCCTGCTCTGCTCTATACCAAACGTGAAAGTCAATGTGAGCACTAGCCTCGAAGTAAGGCCCTGATTATCCTGGCAAAACGGGAGGCGTGCAGCAGCTCCATGAGGCCTTCATCGCTGTTCTGCTTTAGTTTCACGGTAGTAAGCTTTCCAAGACTCCTAGGGACTTTGCTTAAGCAACCGTTTCGGTACCAGAACACTGCGTAGAGACAGTAAGCTCTGGTCCTGCGTGTATGCTGCGTGTCAACCTAGAAATTGGAGACTGATGGCATAAGGCTTCTTTTCCCATTATGAAAGCTCCGTTCATGCGGCCTCGAAGCTACCTGAAAAGCATTGTTGTTGCCGGGGTTTTCCTCACTGCCGGCATGGTTCTGAGAAGAAAATGAGTTTTCTCCTAAGAAACCTTGGGTTTCCAGTTCCTTGTTGGAAGCTCACCCTGCTCTGCTCTATACCTAAAGTGAAAGTCAACGTGAGCCCAAGCTTCGAAGTAAGGCCCTGATTATCCTTGCAAAACGAGAGGCGTGCAGCGGCTCCATGAGGCCTTCATCGTGGTTCTGCTTTAGTGTCAAGGTAGTAAGCTTTTCAACACTCCTAGGGGCCTTGCTTCAGCACCCGTTTCAGTACCAGAAGACTGCGTAGAACCAGGAAGCTCTGCTCCTGCGTGTATGCTGCGTGTCAACCTAGAAATTAGAGACTGATGGCACAAGGCTAGTTTTCCCATTATGAAAGCTCCGTTGATGCGGCCCCGAAGCTACCTGAAAAGCACTGTTGTTACCGTGCTTTTACTTACAGCCGGCATGGCTCATAGAAGAAAATGAGTTTTCTCGAAAGAAACCTTGTGCTTCCAGTTCCTAGTGGGAAGCTCACCCTGCTCTGCTCTATACCAAACGTGAAAGTCAATGTGAGCACTAGCCTCGAAGTAAGGCCCTGATTATCCTGGCAAAACGGGAGGCGTGCAGCAGCTCCATGAGGCCTTCATCGCTGTTCTGCTTTAGTTTCACGGTAGTAAGCTTTCCAAGACTCCTAGGGACTTTGCTTAAGCAACCGTTTCGGTACCAGAACACTGCGTAGAGACAGTAAGCTCTGGTCCTGCGTGTATGCTGCGTGTCAACCTAGAAATTGGAGACTGATGGCATAAGGCTTCTTTTCCCATTATGAAAGCTCCGTTCATGCGGCCTCGAAGCTACCTGAAAAGCATTGTTGTTGCCGGGGTTTTCCTCACTGCCGGCATGGTTCTGAGAAGAAAATGAGTTTTCTCCTAAGAAACCTTGGGTTTCCAGTTCCTTGTTGGAAGCTCACCCTGCTCTGCTCTATACCTAAAGTGAAAGTCAACGTGAGCCCAAGCTTCGAAGTAAGGCCCTGATTATCCTTGCAAAACGAGAGGCGTGCAGCGGCTCCATGAGGCCTTCATCGTGGTTCTGCTTTAGTGTCAAGGTAGTAAGCTTTTCAACACTCCTAGGGGCCTTGCTTCAGCACCCGTTTCAGTACCAGAAGACTGCGTACAACCAGGAAGCCCTGCTCCTGCGTGTATGCTGCGTGTCAACCTAGAAATTAGAGACTGATGGCACAAGGCTAGTTTTCCCATTATGAAAGCTCCGTTGATGCGGCCCCGAAGCTACCTGAAAAGCACTGTTGTTACCGTGCTTTTACTTACAGCCGGCATGGCTCATAGAAGAAAATGAGTTTTCTCGAAAGAAACCTTGTGCTTCCAGTTCCTAGTGGGAAGCTCACCCTGCTCTGCTCTATACCAAACGTGAAAGTCAATGTGAGCACTAGCCTCGAAGTAAGGCCCTGATTATCCTGGCAAAACGGGAGGCGTGCAGCAGCTCCATGAGGCCTTCATCGCTGTTCTGCTTTAGTTTCACGGTAGTAAGCTTTCCAAGACTCCTAGGGACTTTGCTTAAGCAACCGTTTCGGTACCAGAACACTGCGTAGAGACAGTAAGCTCTGGTCCTGCGTGTATGCTGCGTGTCAACCTAGAAATTGGAGACTGATGGCATAAGGCTTCTTTTCCCATTATGAAAGCTCCGTTCATGCGGCCTCGAAGCTACCTGAAAAGCATTGTTGTTGCCGGGGTTTTCCTCACTGCCGGCATGGTTCTGAGAAGAAAATGAGTTTTCTCCGAAGAAACCTTGGGTTTCCAGTTCCTTGTTGGAAGCTCACCCTGCTCTGCTCTATACCTAAAGTGAAAGTCAACGTGAGCCCAAGCTTCGAAGTAAGGCCCTGATTATCCTTGCAAAACGAGAGGCGTGCAGCGGCTCCATGAGGCCTTCATCGTTGTTCTGCTTTAGTGTCAAGGTAGTAAGCTTTTCAACACTCCTAGGGGCCTTGCTTCAGCACCCGTTTCAGTACCAGAACACTGCGTACAACCAGGAAGCCCTGCTCCTGCGTGTATGCTGCGTGTCAACCTAGAAATTAGAGACTGATGGCACAAGGCTAGTTTTCCCATTATGAAAGCTCCGTTGATGCGGCCCCGAAGCTACCTGAAAAGCACTGTTGTTACCGTGCTTTTACTTACAGCCGGCATGGCTCATAGAAGAAAATGAGTTTTCTCGAAAGAAACCTTGTGCTTCCAGTTCCTAGTTGGAAGCTCACCCTGCTCTGCTCTATACCAAACGTGAAAGTCAATGTGAGCACTAGCCTCGAAGTAAGGCCCAGATTATCCTGGCAAAACGGGAGGCGTGCAGCAGCTCCATGAGGCCTTCATCGCTGTTCTGCTTTAGTTTCACGGTAGTAAGCTTTCCAAGACTCCTAGGGACTTTGCTTAAGCAACCGTTTCGGTACCAGAACACTGCGTAGAGACAGTAAGCTCTGGTCCTGCGTGTATGCTGCGTGTCAACCTAGAAATTGGAGACTGATGGCATAAGGCTTCTTTTCCCATTATGAAAGCTCCGTTCATGCGGCCTCGAAGCTACCTGAAAAGCATTGTTGTTGCCGGGGTTTTCCTCACTGCCGGCATGGTTCTGAGAAGAAAATGAGTTTTCTCCTAAGAAACCTTGGGTTTCCAGTTCCTTGTTGGAAGCTCACCCTGCTCTGCTCTATACCTAAAGTGAAAGTCAACGTGAGCCCAAGCTTCGAAGTAAGGCCCTGATTATCCTTGCAAAACGAGAGGCGTGCAGCGGCTCCATGAGGCCTTCATCGTGGTTCTGCTTTAGTGTCAAGGTAGTAAGCTTTTCAACACTCCTAGGGGCCTTGCTTCAGCACCCGTTTCAGTACCAGAACACTGCGTAGAACCAGGAAGCCCTGCTCCTGCGTGTATGCTGCGTGTCAACCTAGAAATTAGAGACTGATGGCACAAGGCTAGTTTTCCCATTATGAAAGCTCCGTTGATGCGGCCCCGAAGCTACCTGAAAAGCACTGTTGTTACCGTGCTTTTACTTACAGCCGGCATGGCTCATAGAAGAAAATGAGTTTTCTCGAAAGAAACCTTGTGCTTCCAGTTCCTAGTGGGAAGCTCACCCTGCTCTGCTCTATACCAAACGTGAAAGTCAATGTGAGCACTAGCCTCGAAGTAAGGCCCTGATTATCCTGGCAAAACGGGAGGCGTGCAGCAGCTCCATGAGGCCTTCATCGCTGTTCTGCTTTAGTTTCACGGTAGTAAGCTTTCCACGACTCCTAGGGACTTTGCTTAAGCAACCGTTTCGGTACCAGAACACTGCGTAGAGACAGTAAGCTCTGGTCCTGTGTGTATGCTGCGTGTCAACCTAGAAATTGGAGACTGATGGCATAAGGCTTCTTTTCCCATTATGAAAGCTCCGTTCATGCGGCCTCGAAGCTACCTGAAAAGCATTGTTGTTGCCGGGGTTTTCCTCACTGCCGGCATGGTTCTGAGAAGAAAATGAGTTTTCTCCTAAGAAACCTTGGGTTTCCAGTTCCTTGTTGGAAGCTCACCCTGCTCTGCTCTATACCTAAAGTGAAAGTCAACGTGAGCCCAAGCTTCGAAGTAAGGCCCTGATTATCCTTGCAAAACGAGAGGCGTGCAGCGGCTCCATGAGGCCTTCATCGTTGTTCTGCTTTAGTGTCAAGGTAGTAAGCTTTTCAACACTCCTAGGGGCCTTGCTTCAGCACCCGTTTCAGTACCAGAAGACTGCGTAGAACCAGGAAGCTCTGCTCCTGCGTGTATGCTGCGTGTCAACCTAGAAATTAGAGACTGATGGCACAAGGCTAGTTTTCCCATTATGAAAGCTCCGTTGATGCGGCCCCGAAGCTACCTGAAAAGCACTGTTGTTACCGTGCTTTTACTTACAGCCGGCATGGCTCATAGAAGAAAATGAGTTTTCTCGAAAGAAACCTTGTGCTTCCAGTTCCTAGTTGGAAGCTCACCCTGCTCTGCTCTATACCAAACGTGAAAGTCAATGTGAGCACTAGCCTCGAAGTAAGGCCCTGATTATCCTGGCAAAACGGGAGGCGTGCAGCAGCTCCATGAGGCCTTCATCGCTGTTCTGCTTTAGTTTCACGGTAGTAAGCTTTCCAAGACTCCTAGGGACTTTGCTTAAGCAACCGTTTCGGTACCAGAACACTGCGTAGAGACAGTAAGCTCTGGTCCTGCGTGTATGCTGCGTGTCAACCTAGAAATTGGAGACTGATGGCATAAGGCTTCTTTTCCCATTATGCAAGCTCCGTTCATGCGGCCTCGAAGCTACCTGAAAAGCATTGTTGTTGCCGGGGTTTTCCTCACTGCCGGCATGGTTCTGAGAAGAAAATGAGTTTTCTCCTAAGAAACCTTGGGTTTCCAGTTCCTTGTTGGAAGCTCACCCTGCTCTGCTCTATACCTAAAGTGAAAGTCAACGTGAGCCCAAGCTTCGAAGTAAGGCCCTGATTATCCTTGCAAAACGAGAGGCGTGCAGCGGCTCCATGAGGCCTTCATCGTTGTTCTGCTTTAGTGTCAAGGTAGTAAGCTTTTCAACACTCCTAGGGGCCTTGCTTCAGCACCCGTTTCAGTACCAGAAGACTGCGTAGAACCAGGAAGCTCTGCTCCTGCGTGTATGCTGCGTGTCAACCTAGAAATTAGAGACTGATGGCACAAGGCTAGTTTTCCCATTATGAAAGCTCCGTTGATGCGGCCCCGAAGCTACCTGAAAAGCACTGTTGTTACCGTGCTTTTACTTACAGCCGGCATGGCTCATAGAAGAAAATGAGTTTTCTCGAAAGAAACCTTGTGCTTCCAGTTCCTAGTGGGAAGCTCACCCTGCTCTGCTCTATACCAAACGTGAAAGTCAATGTGAGCACTAGCCTCGAAGTAAGGCCCTGATTATCCTGGCAAAACGGGAGGCGTGCAGCAGCTCCATGAGGCCTTCATCGCTGTTCTGCTTTAGTTTCACGGTAGTAAGCTTTCCACGACTCCTAGGGACTTTGCTTAAGCAACCGTTTCGGTACCAGAACACTGCGTAGAGACAGTAAGCTCTGGTCCTGCGTGTATGCTGCGTGTCAACCTAGAAATTGGAGACTGATGGCATAAGGCTTCTTTTCCCATTATGAAAGCTCCGTTCATGCGGCCTCGAAGCTACCTGAAAAGCATTGTTGTTGCCGGGGTTTTCCTCACTGCCGGCATGGTTCTGAGAAGAAAATGAGTTTTCTCCTAAGAAACCTTGGGTTTCCAGTTCCTTGTTGGAAGCTCACCCTGCTCTGCTCTATACCTAAAGTGAAAGTCAACGTGAGCCCAAGCTTCGAAGTAAGGCCCTGATTATCCTTGCAAAACGAGAGGCGTGCAGCGGCTCCATGAGGCCTTCATCGTTGTTCTGCTTTAGTGTCAAGGTAGTAAGCTTTTCAACACTCCTAGGGGCCTTGCTTCAGCACCCGTTTCAGTACCAGAAGACTGCGTAGAACCAGGAAGCTCTGCTCCTGCGTGTATGCTGCGTGTCAACCTAGAAATTAGAGACTGATGGCACAAGGCTAGTTTTCCCATTATGAAAGCTCCGTTGATGCGGCCCCGAAGCTACCTGAAAAGCACTGTTGTTACCGTGCTTTTACTTACAGCCGGCATGGCTCATAGAAGAAAATGAGTTTTCTCGAAAGAAACCTTGTGCTTCCAGTTCCTAGTGGGAAGCTCACCCTGCTCTGCTCTATACCAAACGTGAAAGTCAATGTGAGCACTAGCCTCGAAGTAAGGCCCAGATTATCCTGGCAAAACGGGAGGCGTGCAGCAGCTCCATGAGGCCTTCATCGCTGTTCTGCTTTAGTTTCACGGTAGTAAGCTTTCCACGACTCCTAGGGACTTTGCTTAAGCAACCGTTTTGGTACCAGAACACTGCGTAGAGACAGTAAGCTCTGGTCCTGCGTGTATGCTGCGTGTCAACCTAGAAATTGGAGACTGATGGCATAAGGCTTCTTTTCCCATTATGAAAGCTCCGTTCATGCGGCCTCGAAGCTACCTGAAAAGCATTGTTGTTGCCGGGGTTTTCCTCACTGCCGGCATGGTTCTGAGAAGAAAATGAGTTTTCTCCTAAGAAACCTTGGGTTTCCAGTTCCTTGTTGGAAGCTCACCCTGCTCTGCTCTATACCTAAAGTGAAAGTCAACGTGAGCCCAAGCTTCGAAGTAAGGCCCTGATTATCCTTGCAAAACGAGAGGCGTGCAGCGGCTCCATGAGGCCTTCATCGTTGTTCTGCTTTAGTGTCAAGGTAGTAAGCTTTTCAACACTCCTAGGGGCCTTGCTTCAGCACCCGTTTCAGTACCAGAAGACTGCGTAGAACCAGGAAGCTCTGCTCCTGCGTGTATGCTGCGTGTCAACCTAGAAATTAGAGACTGATGGCACAAGGCTAGTTTTCCCATTATGAAAGCTCCGTTGATGCGGCCCCGAAGCTACCTGAAAAGCACTGTTGTTACCGTGCTTTTACTTACAGCCGGCATGGCTCATAGAAGAAAATGAGTTTTCTCGAAAGAAACCTTGTGCTTCCAGTTCCTAGTGGGAAGCTCACCCTGCTCTGCTCTATACCAAACGTGAAAGTCAATGTGAGCACTAGCCTCGAAGTAAGGCCCTGATTATCCTGGCAAAACGGGAGGCGTGCAGCAGCTCCATGAGGCCTTCATCGCTGTTCTGCTTTAGTTTCACGGTAGTAAGCTTTCCACGACTCCTAGGGACTTTGCTTAAGCAACCGTTTCGGTACCAGAACACTGCGTAGAGACAGTAAGCTCTGGTCCTGCGTGTATGCTGCGTGTCAACCTAGAAATTGGAGACTGATGGCATAAGGCTTCTTTTCCCATTATGAAAGCTCCGTTCATGCGGCCTCGAAGCTACCTGAAAAGCATTGTTGTTGCCGGGGTTTTCCTCACTGCCGGCATGGTTCTGAGAAGAAAATGAGTTTTCTCCTAAGAAACCTTGGGTTTCCAGTTCCCTGTTGGAAGCTCACCCTGCTCTGCTCTATACCTAAAGTGAAAGTCAACGTGAGCCCAAGCTTCGAAGTACGGCCCTGATTATCCTTGCAAAACGAGAGGCGTGCAGCAGCTCCATGAGGCCTTCATCGTGGTTCTGCTTTAGTGTCAAGGTAGTAAGCTTTTCAACACTCCTAGGGGCCTTGCTTCAGCACCCGTTTCAGTACCAGAAGACTGCGTAGAACCAGGAAGCTCTGCTCCTGCGTGTATGCTGCGTGTCAACCTAGAAATTAGAGACTGATGGCACAAGGCTAGTTTTCCCATTATGAAAGCTCCGTTGATGCGGCCCCGAAGCTACCTGAAAAGCACTGTTGTTACCGTGCTTTTACTTACAGCCGGCATGGCTCATAGAAGAAAATGAGTTTTCTCGAAAGAAACCTTGTGCTTCCAGTTCCTAGTTGGAAGCTCACCCTGCTCTGCTCTATACCAAACGTGAAAGTCAATGTGAGCACTAGCCTCGAAGTAAGGCCCTGATTATCCTGGCAAAACGGGAGGCGTGCAGCAGCTCCATGAGGCCTTCATCGCTGTTCTGCTTTAGTTTCACGGTAGTAAGCTTTCCAAGACTCCTAGGGACTTTGCTTAAGCAACCGTTTCGGTACCAGAACACTGCGTAGAGACAGTAAGCTCTGGTCCTGCGTGTATGCTGCGTGTCAACCTAGAAATTGGAGACTGATGGCATAAGGCTTCTTTTCCCATTATGAAAGCTCCGTTCATGCGGCCTCGAAGCTACCTGAAAAGCATTGTTGTTGCCGGGGTTTTCCTCACTGCCGGCATGGTTCTGAGAAGAAAATGAGTTTTCTCCTAAGAAACCTTGGGTTTCCAGTTCCTTGTTGGAAGCTCACCCTGCTCTGCTCTATACCTAAAGTGAAAGTCAACGTGAGCCCAAGCTTCGAAGTAAGGCCCTGATTATCCTTGCAAAACGAGAGGCGTGCAGCGGCTCCATGAGGCCTTCATCGTTGTTCTGCTTTAGTGTCAAGGTAGTAAGCTTTTCAACACTCCTAGGGGCCTTGCTTCAGCACCCGTTTCAGTACCAGAAGACTGCGTAGAACCAGGAAGCTCTGCTCCTGCGTGTATGCTGCGTGTCAACCTAGAAATTAGAGACTGATGGCACAAGGCTAGTTTTCCCATTATGAAAGCTCCGTTGATGCGGCCCCGAAGCTACCTGAAAAGCACTGTTGTTACCGTGCTTTTACTTACAGCCGGCATGGCTCATAGAAGAAAATGAGTTTTCTCGAAAGAAACCTTGTGCTTCCAGTTCCTAGTTGGAAGCTCACCCTGCTCTGCTCTATACCAAACGTGAAAGTCAATGTGAGCACTAGCCTCGAAGTAAGGCCCAGATTATCCTGGCAAAACGGGAGGCGTGCAGCAGCTCCATGAGGCCTTCATCGCTGTTCTGCTTTAGTTTCACGGTAGTAAGCTTTCCACGACTCCTAGGGACTTTGCTTAAGCAACCGTTTCGGTACCAGAACACTGCGTAGAGACAGTAAGCTCTGGTCCTGCGTGTATGCTGCGTGTCAACCTAGAAATTGGAGACTGATGGCATAAGGCTTCTTTTCCCATTATGAAAGCTCCGTTCATGCGGCCTCGAAGCTACCTGAAAAGCATTGTTGTTGCCGGGGTTTTCCTCACTGCCGGCATGGTTCTGAGAAGAAAATGAGTTTTCTCCTAAGAAACCTTGGGTTTCCAGTTCCTTGTTGGAAGCTCACCCTGCTCTGCTCTATACCTAAAGTGAAAGTCAACGTGAGCCCAAGCTTCGAAGTAAGGCCCTGATTATCCTTGCAAAACGAGAGGCGTGCAGCGGCTCCATGAGGCCTTCATCGTTGTTCTGCTTTAGTGTCAAGGTAGTAACCTTTTCAACACTCCTAGGGGCCTTGCTTCAGCACCCGTTTCAGTACCAGAAGACTGCGTAGAACCAGGAAGCCCTGCTCCTGCGTGTATGCTGCGTGTCAACCTAGAAATTAGAGACTGATGGCACAAGGCTAGTTTTCCCATTATGAAAGCTCCGTTGATGCGGCCCCGAAGCTACCTGAAAAGCACTGTTGTTACCGTGCTTTTACTTACAGCCGGCATGGCTCATAGAAGAAAATGAGTTTTCTCGAAAGAAACCTTGTGCTTCCAGTTCCTAGTTGGAAGCTCACCCTGCTCTGCTCTATACCAAACGTGAAAGTCAATGTGAGCACTAGCCTCGAAGTTAGGCCCAGATTATCCTGGCAAAACGGGAGGCGTGCAGCAGCTCCATGAGGCCTTCATCGCTGTTCTGCTTTAGTTTCACGGTAGTAAGCTTTCCAAGACTCCTAGGGACTTTGCTTAAGCAACCGTTTCGGTACCAGAACACTGCGTAGAGACAGTAAGCTCTGGTCCTGCGTGTATGCTGCGTGTCAACCTAGAAATTGGAGACTGATGGCATAAGGCTTCTTTTCCCATTATGCAAGCTCCGTTCATGCGGCCTCGAAGCTACCTGAAAAGCATTGTTGTTGCCGGGGTTTTCCTCACTGCCGGCATGGTTCTGAGAAGAAAATGAGTTTTCTCCTAAGAAACCTTGGGTTTCCAGTTCCTTGTTGGAAGCTCACCCTGCTCTGCTCTATACCTAAAGTGAAAGTCAACGTGAGCCCAAGCTTCGAAGTAAGGCCCTGATTATCCTTGCAAAACGAGAGGCGTGCAGCGGCTCCATGAGGCCTTCATCGTTGTTCTGCTTTAGTGTCAAGGTAGTAAGCTTTTCAACACTCCTAGGGGCCTTGCTTCAGCACCCGTTTCAGTACCAGAAGACTGCGTAGAACCAGGAAGCTCTGCTCCTGCGTGTATGCTGCGTGTCAACCTAGAAATTAGAGACTGATGGCACAAGGCTAGTTTTCCCATTATGAAAGCTCCGTTGATGCGGCCCCGAAGCTACCTGAAAAGCACTGTTGTTACCGTGCTTTTACTTACAGCCGGCATGGCTCATAGAAGAAAATGAGTTTTCTCGAAAGAAACCTTGTGCTTCCAGTTCCTAGTGGGAAGCTCACCCTGCTCTGCTCTATACCAAACGTGAAAGTCAATGTGAGCACTAGCCTCGAAGTAAGGCCCTGATTATCCTGGCAAAACGGGAGGCGTGCAGCAGCTCCATGAGGCCTTCATCGCTGTTCTGCTTTAGTTTCACGGTAGTAAGCTTTCCAAGACTCCTAGGGACTTTGCTTAAGCAACCGTTTCGGTACCAGAACACTGCGTAGAGACAGTAAGCTCTGGTCCTGCGTGTATGCTGCGTGTCAACCTAGAAATTGGAGACTGATGGCATAAGGCTTCTTTTCCCATTATGAAAGCTCCGTTCATGCGGCCTCGAAGCTACCTGAAAAGCATTGTTGTTGCCGGGGTTTTCCTCACTGCCGGCATGGTTCTGAGAAGAAAATGAGTTTTCTCCTAAGAAACCTTGGGTTTCCAGTTCCTTGTTGGAAGCTCACCCTGCTCTGCTCTATACCTAAAGTGAAAGTCAACGTGAGCCCAAGCTTCGAAGTAAGGCCCTGATTATCCTTGCAAAACGAGAGGCGTGCAGCGGCTCCATGAGGCCTTCATCGTTGTTCTGCTTTAGTGTCAAGGTAGTAAGCTTTTCAACACTCCTAGGGGCCTTGCTTCAGCACCCGTTTCAGTACTAGAACACTGCGTAGAACCAGGAAGCCCTGCCCCTGCGTGTATGCTGCGTGTCAACCTAGAAATTAGAGACTGATGGCACAAGGCTAGTTTTCCCATTATGAAAGCTCCGTTGATGCGGCCCCGAAGCTACCTGAAAAGCACTGTTGTTACCGTGCTTTTACTTACAGCCGGCATGGCTCATAGAAGAAAATGAGTTTTCTCGAAAGAAACCTTGTGCTTCCAGTTCCTAGTGGGAAGCTCACCCTGCTCTGCTCTATACCAAACGTGAAAGTCAATGTGAGCACTAGCCTCGAAGTAAGGCCCTGATTATCCTGGCAAAACGGGAGGCGTGCAGCAGCTCCATGAGGCCTTCATCGCTGTTCTGCTTTAGTTTCACGGTAGTAAGTTTCCAAGACTCCTAGGGACTTTGCTTAAGCAACCGTTTCGGTACCAGAACACTGCGTAGAGACAGTAAGCTCTGGTCCTGCGTGTATGCTGCGTGTCAACCTAGAAATTGGAGACTGATGGCATAAGGCTTCTTTTCCCATTATGAAAGCTCCGTTCATGCGGCCTCGAAGCTACCTGAAAAGCATTGTTGTTGCCGGGGTTTTCCTCACTGCCGGCATGGTTCTGAGAAGAAAATGAGTTTTCTCCTAAGAAACCTTGGGTTTCCAGTTCCTTGTTGGAAGCTCACCCTGCTCTGCTCTATACCTAAAGTGAAAGTCAACGTGAGCCCAAGCTTCGAAGTAAGGCCCTGATTATCCTTGCAAAACGAGAGGCGTGCAGCGGCTCCATGAGGCCTTCATCGTTGTTCTGCTTTAGTGTCAAGGTAGTAAGCTTTTCAACACTCCTAGGGGCCTTGCTTCAGCACCCGTTTCAGTACCAGAACACTGCGTAGAACCAGGAAGCCCTGCTCCTGCGTGTATGCTGCGTGTCAACCTAGAAATTAGAGACTGATGGCACAAGGCTAGTTTTCCCATTATGAAAGCTCCGTTGATGCGGCCCCGAAGCTACCTGAAAAGCACTGTTGTTACCGTGCTTTTACTTACAGCCGGCATGGCTCATAGAAGAAAATGAGTTTTCTCGAAAGAAACCTTGTGCTTCCAGTTCCTAGTTGGAAGCTCACCCTGCTCTGCTCTATACCAAACGTGAAAGTCAATGTGAGCACTAGCCTCGAAGTTAGGCCCAGATTATCCTGGCAAAACGGGAGGCGTGCAGCAGCTCCATGAGGCCTTCATCGCTGTTCTGCTTTAGTTTCACGGTAGTAAGCTTTCCAAGACTCCTAGGGACTTTGCTTAAGCAACCGTTTCGGTACCAGAACACTGCGTAGAGACAGTAAGCTCTGGTCCTGCGTGTATGCTGCGTGTCAACCTAGAAATTGGAGACTGATGGCATAAGGCTTCTTTTCCCATTATGCAAGCTCCGTTCATGCGGCCTCGAAGCTACCTGAAAAGCATTGTTGTTGCCGGGGTTTTCCTCACTGCCGGCATGGTTCTGAGAAGAAAATGAGTTTTCTCCTAAGAAACCTTGGGTTTCCAGTTCCTTGTTGGAAGCTCACCCTGCTCTGCTCTATACCTAAAGTGAAAGTCAACGTGAGCCCAAGCTTCGAAGTAAGGCCCTGATTATCCTTGCAAAACGAGAGGCGTGCAGCGGCTCCATGAGGCCTTCATCGTTGTTCTGCTTTAGTGTCAAGGTAGTAAGCTTTTCAACACTCCTAGGGGCCTTGCTTCAGCACCCGTTTCAGTACCAGAAGACTGCGTAGAACCAGGAAGCTCTGCTCCTGCGTGTATGCTGCGTGTCAACCTAGAAATTAGAGACTGATGGCACAAGGCTAGTTTTCCCATTATGAAAGCTCCGTTGATGCGGCCCCGAAGCTACCTGAAAAGCACTGTTGTTACCGTGCTTTTACTTACAGCCGGCATGGCTCATAGAAGAAAATGAGTTTTCTCGAAAGAAACCTTGTGCTTCCAGTTCCTAGTTGGAAGCTCACCCTGCTCTGCTCTATACCAAACGTGAAAGTCAATGTGAGCACTAGCCTCGAAGTAAGGCCCTGATTATCCTGGCAAAACGGGAGGCGTGCAGCAGCTCCATGAGGCCTTCATCGCTGTTCTGCTTTAGTTTCACGGTAGTAAGCTTTCCAAGACTCCTAGGGACTTTGCTTAAGCAACCGTTTCGGTACCAGAACACTGCGTAGAGACAGTAAGCTCTGGTCCTGCGTGTATGCTGCGTGTCAACCTAGAAATTGGAGACTGATGGCATAAGGCTTCTTTTCCCATTATGAAAGCTCCGTTCATGCGGCCTCGAAGCTACCTGAAAAGCATTGTTGTTGCCGGGGTTTTCCTCACTGCCGGCATGGTTCTGAGAAGAAAATGAGTTTTCTCCTAAGAAACCTTGGGTTTCCAGTTCCTTGTTGGAAGCTCACCCTGCTCTGCTCTATACCTAAAGTGAAAGTCAACGTGAGCCCAAGCTTCGAAGTAAGGCCCTGATTATCCTTGCAAAACGAGAGGCGTGCAGCGGCTCCATGAGGCCTTCATCGTTGTTCTGCTTTAGTGTCAAGGTAGTAAGCTTTTCAACACTCCTAGGGGCCTTGCTTCAGCACCCGTTTCAGTACCAGAAGACTGCGTAGAACCAGGAAGCTCTGCTCCTGCGTGTATGCTGCGTGTCAACCTAGAAATTAGAGACTGATGGCACAAGGCTAGTTTTCCCATTATGAAAGCTCCGTTGATGCGGCCCCGAAGCTACCTGAAAAGCACTGTTGTTACCGTGCTTTTACTTACAGCCGGCATGGCTCATAGAAGAAAATGAGTTTTCTCGAAAGAAACCTTGTGCTTCCAGTTCCTAGTTGGAAGCTCACCCTGCTCTGCTCTATACCAAACGTGAAAGTCAATGTGAGCACTAGCCTCGAAGTAAGGCCCTGATTATCCTGGCAAAACGGGAGGCGTGCAGCAGCTCCATGAGGCCTTCATCGCTGTTCTGCTTTAGTTTCACGGTAGTAAGCTTTCCAAGACTCCTAGGGACTTTGCTTAAGCAACCGTTTCGGTACCAGAACACTGCGTAGAGACAGTAAGCTCTGGTCCTGCGTGTATGCTGCGTGTCAACCTAGAAATTGGAGACTGATGGCATAAGGCTTCTTTTCCCATTATGAAAGCTCCGTTCATGCGGCCTCGAAGCTACCTGAAAAGCATTGTTGTTGCCGGGGTTTTCCTCACTGCCGGCATGGTTCTGAGAAGAAAATGAGTTTTCTCCGAAGAAACCTTGGGTTTCCAGTTCCTTGTTGGAAGCTCACCCTGCTCTGCTCTATACCTAAAGTGAAAGTCAACGTGAGCCCAAGCTTCGAAGTAAGGCCCTGATTATCCTTGCAAAACGAGAGGCGTGCAGCGGCTCCATGAGGCCTTCATCGTTGTTCTGCTTTAGTGTCAAGGTAGTAAGCTTTTCAACACTCCTAGGGGCCTTGCTTCAGCACCCGTTTCAGTACCAGAAGACTGCGTAGAACCAGGAAGCCCTGCTCCTGCGTGTATGCTGCGTGTCAACCTAGAAATTAGAGACTGATGGCACAAGGCTAGTTTTCCCATTATGAAAGCTCCGTTGATGCGGCCCCGAAGCTACCTGAAAAGCACTGTTGTTACCGTGCTTTTACTTACAGCCGGCATGGCTCATAGAAGAAAATGAGTTTTCTCGAAAGAAACCTTGTGCTTCCAGTTCCTAGTTGGAAGCTCACCCTGCTCTGCTCTATACCAAACGTGAAAGTCAATGTGAGCACTAGCCTCGAAGTAAGGCCCAGATTATCCTGGCAAAACGGGAGGCGTGCAGCAGCTCCATGAGGCCTTCATCGCTGTTCTGCTTTAGTTTCACGGTAGTAAGCTTTCCACGACTCCTAGGGACTTTGCTTAAGCAACCGTTTCGGTACCAGAACACTGCGTAGAGACAGTAAGCTCTGGTCCTGCGTGTATGCTGCGTGTCAACCTAGAAATTGGAGACTGATGGCATAAGGCTTCTTTTCCCATTATGCAAGCTCCGTTCATGCGGCCTCGAAGCTACCTGAAAAGCATTGTTGTTGCCGGGGTTTTCCTCACTGCCGGCATGGTTCTGAGAAGAAAATGAGTTTTCTCCTAAGAAACCTTGGGTTTCCAGTTCCTTGTTGGAAGCTCACCCTGCTCTGCTCTATACCTAAAGTGAAAGTCAACGTGAGCCCAAGCTTCGAAGTAAGGCCCTGATTATCCTTGCAAAACGAGAGGCGTGCAGCGGCTCCATGAGGCCTTCATCGTTGTTCTGCTTTAGTGTCAAGGTAGTAAGCTTTTCAACACTCCTAGGGGCCTTGCTTCAGCACCCGTTTCAGTACCAGAAGACTGCGTAGAACCAGGAAGCTCTGCTCCTGCGTGTATGCTGCGTGTCAACCTAGAAATTAGAGACTGATGGCACAAGGCTAGTTTTCCCATTATGAAAGCTCCGTTGATGCGGCCCCGAAGCTACCTGAAAAGCACTGTTGTTACCGTGCTTTTACTTACAGCCGGCATGGCTCATAGAAGAAAATGAGTTTTCTCGAAAGAAACCTTGTGCTTCCAGTTCCTAGTTGGAAGCTCACCCTGCTCTGCTCTATACCAAACGTGAAAGTCAATGTGAGCACTAGCCTCGAAGTAAGGCCCTGATTATCCTGGCAAAACGGGAGGCGTGCAGCAGCTCCATGAGGCCTTCATCGCTGTTCTGCTTTAGTTTCACGGTAGTAAGCTTTCCAAGACTCCTAGGGACTTTGCTTAAGCAACCGTTTCGGTACCAGAACACTGCGTAGAGACAGTAAGCTCTGGTCCTGCGTGTATGCTGCGTGTCAACCTAGAAATTGGAGACTGATGGCATAAGGCTTCTTTTCCCATTATGCAAGCTCCGTTCATGCGGCCTCGAAGCTACCTGAAAAGCATTGTTGTTGCCGGGGTTTTCCTCACTGCCGGCATGGTTCTGAGAAGAAAATGAGTTTTCTCCTAAGAAACCTTGGGTTTCCAGTTCCTTGTTGGAAGCTCACCCTGCTCTGCTCTATACCTAAAGTGAAAGTCAACGTGAGCCCAAGCTTCGAAGTAAGGCCCTGATTATCCTTGCAAAACGAGAGGCGTGCAGCGGCTCCATGAGGCCTTCATCGTTGTTCTGCTTTAGTGTCAAGGTAGTAAGCTTTTCAACACTCCTAGGGGCCTTGCTTCAGCACCCGTTTCAGTACCAGAAGACTGCGTAGAACCAGGAAGCTCTGCTCCTGCGTGTATGCTGCGTGTCAACCTAGAAATTAGAGACTGATGGCACAAGGCTAGTTTTCCCATTATGAAAGCTCCGTTGATGCGGCCCCGAAGCTACCTGAAAAGCACTGTTGTTACCGTGCTTTTACTTACAGCCGGCATGGCTCATAGAAGAAAATGAGTTTTCTCGAAAGAAACCTTGTGCTTCCAGTTCCTAGTTGGAAGCTCACCCTGCTCTGCTCTATACCAAACGTGAAAGTCAATGTGAGCACTAGCCTCGAAGTAAGGCCCAGATTATCCTGGCAAAACGGGAGGCGTGCAGCAGCTCCATGAGGCCTTCATCGCTGTTCTGCTTTAGTTTCACGGTAGTAAGCTTTCCACGACTCCTAGGGACTTTGCTTAAGCAACCGTTTCGGTACCAGAACACTGCGTAGAGACAGTAAGCTCTGGTCCTGCGTGTATGCTGCGTGTCAACCTAGAAATTGGAGACTGATGGCATAAGGCTTCTTTTCCCATTATGCAAGCTCCGTTCATGCGGCCTCGAAGCTACCTGAAAAGCATTGTTGTTGCCGGGGTTTTCCTCACTGCCGGCATGGTTCTGAGAAGAAAATGAGTTTTCTCCTAAGAAACCTTGGGTTTCCAGTTCCTTGTTGGAAGCTCACCCTGCTCTGCTCTATACCTAAAGTGAAAGTCAACGTGAGCCCAAGCTTCGAAGTAAGGCCCTGATTATCCTTGCAAAACGAGAGGCGTGCAGCGGCTCCATGAGGCCTTCATCGTTGTTCTGCTTTAGTGTCAAGGTAGTAAGCTTTTCAACACTCCTAGGGGCCTTGCTTCAGCACCCGTTTCAGTACCAGAAGACTGCGTAGAACCAGGAAGCTCTGCTCCTGCGTGTATGCTGCGTGTCAACCTAGAAATTAGAGACTGATGGCACAAGGCTAGTTTTCCCATTATGAAAGCTCCGTTGATGCGGCCCCGAAGCTACCTGAAAAGCACTGTTGTTACCGTGCTTTTACTTACAGCCGGCATGGCTCATAGAAGAAAATGAGTTTTCTCGAAAGAAACCTTGTGCTTCCAGTTCCTAGTTGGAAGCTCACCCTGCTCTGCTCTATACCAAACGTGAAAGTCAATGTGAGCACTAGCCTCGAAGTAAGGCCCTGATTATCCTGGCAAAACGGGAGGCGTGCAGCAGCTCCATGAGGCCTTCATCGCTGTTCTGCTTTAGTTTCACGGTAGTAAGCTTTCCAAGACTCCTAGGGACTTTGCTTAAGCAACCGTTTCGGTACCAGAACACTGCGTAGAGACAGTAAGCTCTGGTCCTGCGTGTATGCTGCGTGTCAACCTAGAAATTGGAGACTGATGGCATAAGGCTTCTTTTCCCATTATGCAAGCTCCGTTCATGCGGCCTCGAAGCTACCTGAAAAGCATTGTTGTTGCCGGGGTTTTCCTCACTGCCGGCATGGTTCTGAGAAGAAAATGAGTTTTCTCCTAAGAAACCTTGGGTTTCCAGTTCCTTGTTGGAAGCTCACCCTGCTCTGCTCTATACCTAAAGTGAAAGTCAACGTGAGCCCAAGCTTCGAAGTAAGGCCCTGATTATCCTTGCAAAACGAGAGGCGTGCAGCGGCTCCATGAGGCCTTCATCGTTGTTCTGC
This sequence comes from Eubalaena glacialis, assembly GCF_028564815.1. Classification (NCBI taxonomy): domain Eukaryota; kingdom Metazoa; phylum Chordata; class Mammalia; order Artiodactyla; family Balaenidae; genus Eubalaena; species Eubalaena glacialis. Next base: position 83,020,170 of record NC_083726.1, on the reverse strand, counting down.
TTTAGTGTCAAGGTAGTAAGCTTTTCAACACTCCTAGGGGCCTTGCTTCAGCACCCGTTTCAGTACCAGAAGACTGCGTAGAACCAGGAAGCTCTGCTCCTGCGTGTATGCTGCGTGTCAACCTAGAAATTAGAGACTGATGGCACAAGGCTAGTTTTCCCATTATGAAAGCTCCGTTGATGCGGCCCCGAAGCTACCTGAAAAGCACTGTTGTTACCGTGCTTTTACTTACAGCCGGCATGGCTCATAGAAGAAAATGAGTTTTCTCGAAAGAAACCTTGTGCTTCCAGTTCCTAGTTGGAAGCTCACCCTGCTCTGCTCTATACCAAACGTGAAAGTCAATGTGAGCACTAGCCTCGAAGTAAGGCCCAGATTATCCTGGCAAAACGGGAGGCGTGCAGCAGCTCCATGAGGCCTTCATCGCTGTTCTGCTTTAGTTTCACGGTAGTAAGCTTTCCACGACTCCTAGGGACTTTGCTTAAGCAACCGTTTCGGTACCAGAACACTGCGTAGAGACAGTAAGCTCTGGTCCTGCGTGTATGCTGCGTGTCAACCTAGAAATTGGAGACTGATGGCATAAGGCTTCTTTTCCCATTATGCAAGCTCCGTTCATGCGGCCTCGAAGCTACCTGAAAAGCATTGTTGTTGCCGGGGTTTTCCTCACTGCCGGCATGGTTCTGAGAAGAAAATGAGTTTTCTCCTAAGAAACCTTGGGTTTCCAGTTCCTTGTTGGAAGCTCACCCTGCTCTGCTCTATACCTAAAGTGAAAGTCAACGTGAGCCCAAGCTTCGAAGTAAGGCCCTGATTATCCTTGCAAAACGAGAGGCGTGCAGCGGCTCCATGAGGCCTTCATCGTTGTTCTGCTTTAGTGTCAAGGTAGTAAGCTTTTCAACACTCCTAGGGGCCTTGCTTCAGCACCCGTTTCAGTACCAGAAGACTGCGTAGAACCAGGAAGCTCTGCTCCTGCGTGTATGCTGCGTGTCAACCTAGAAATTAGAGACTGATGGCACAAGGCTAGTTTTCCCATTATGAAAGCTCCGTTGATGCGGCCCCGAAGCTACCTGAAAAGCACTGTTGTTACCGTGCTTTTACTTACAGCCGGCATGGCTCATAGAAGAAAATGAGTTTTCTCGAAAGAAACCTTGTGCTTCCAGTTCCTAGTTGGAAGCTCACCCTGCTCTGCTCTATACCAAACGTGAAAGTCAATGTGAGCACTAGCCTCGAAGTAAGGCCCTGATTATCCTGGCAAAACGGGAGGCGTGCAGCAGCTCCATGAGGCCTTCATCGCTGTTCTGCTTTAGTTTCACGGTAGTAAGCTTTCCAAGACTCCTAGGGACTTTGCTTAAGCAACCGTTTCGGTACCAGAACACTGCGTAGAGACAGTAAGCTCTGGTCCTGCGTGTATGCTGCGTGTCAACCTAGAAATTGGAGACTGATGGCATAAGGCTTCTTTTCCCATTATGAAAGCTCCGTTCATGCGGCCTCGAAGCTACCTGAAAAGCATTGTTGTTGCCGGGGTTTTCCTCACTGCCGGCATGGTTCTGAGAAGAAAATGAGTTTTCTCCGAAGAAACCTTGGGTTTCCAGTTCCTTGTTGGAAGCTCACCCTGCTCTGCTCTATACCTAAAGTGAAAGTCAACGTGAGCCCAAGCTTCGAAGTAAGGCCCTGATTATCCTTGCAAAACGAGAGGCGTGCAGCGGCTCCATGAGGCCTTCATCGTTGTTCTGCTTTAGTGTCAAGGTAGTAAGCTTTTCAACACTCCTAGGGGCCTTGCTTCAGCACCCGTTTCAGTACCAGAAGACTGCGTAGAACCAGGAAGCTCTGCTCCTGCGTGTATGCTGCGTGTCAACCTAGAAATTAGAGACTGATGGCACAAGGCTAGTTTTCCCATTATGAAAGCTCCGTTGATGCGGCCCCGAAGCTACCTGAAAAGCACTGTTGTTACCGTGCTTTTACTTACAGCCGGCATGGCTCATAGAAGAAAATGAGTTTTCTCGAAAGAAACCTTGTGCTTCCAGTTCCTAGTTGGAAGCTCACCCTGCTCTGCTCTATACCAAACGTGAAAGTCAATGTGAGCACTAGCCTCGAAGTAAGGCCCAGATTATCCTGGCAAAACGGGAGGCGTGCAGCAGCTCCATGAGGCCTTCATCGCTGTTCTGCTTTAGTTTCACGGTAGTAAGCTTTCCACGACTCCTAGGGACTTTGCTTAAGCAACCGTTTCGGTACCAGAACACTGCGTAGAGACAGTAAGCTCTGGTCCTGCGTGTATGCTGCGTGTCAACCTAGAAATTGGAGACTGATGGCATAAGGCTTCTTTTCCCATTATGCAAGCTCCGTTCATGCGGCCTCGAAGCTACCTGAAAAGCATTGTTGTTGCCGGGGTTTTCCTCACTGCCGGCATGGTTCTGAGAAGAAAATGAGTTTTCTCCTAAGAAACCTTGGGTTTCCAGTTCCTTGTTGGAAGCTCACCCTGCTCTGCTCTATACCTAAAGTGAAAGTCAACGTGAGCCCAAGCTTCGAAGTAAGGCCCTGATTATCCTTGCAAAACGAGAGGCGTGCAGCGGCTCCATGAGGCCTTCATCGTTGTTCTGCTTTAGTGTCAAGGTAGTAAGCTTTTCAACACTCCTAGGGGCCTTGCTTCAGCACCCGTTTCAGTACCAGAAGACTGCGTAGAACCAGGAAGCCCTGCTCCTGCGTGTATGCTGCGTGTCAACCTAGAAATTAGAGACTGATGGCACAAGGCTAGTTTTCCCATTATGAAAGCTCCGTTGATGCGGCCCCGAAGCTACCTGAAAAGCACTGTTGTTACCGTGCTTTTACTTACAGCCGGCATGGCTCATAGAAGAAAATGAGTTTTCTCGAAAGAAACCTTGTGCTTCCAGTTCCTAGTTGGAAGCTCACCCTGCTCTGCTCTATACCAAACGTGAAAGTCAATGTGAGCACTAGCCTCGAAGTAAGGCCCAGATTATCCTGGCAAAACGGGAGGCGTGCAGCAGCTCCATGAGGCCTTCATCGCTGTTCTGCTTTAGTTTCACGGTAGTAAGCTTTCCACGACTCCTAGGGACTTTGCTTAAGCAACCGTTTCGGTACCAGAACACTGCGTAGAGACAGTAAGCTCTGGTCCTGCGTGTATGCTGCGTGTCAACCTAGAAATTGGAGACTGATGGCATAAGGCTTCTTTTCCCATTATGCAAGCTCCGTTCATGCGGCCTCGAAGCTACCTGAAAAGCATTGTTGTTGCCGGGGTTTTCCTCACTGCCGGCATGGTTCTGAGAAGAAAATGAGTTTTCTCCGAAGAAACCTTGGGTTTCCAGTTCCTTGTTGGAAGCTCACCCTGCTCTGCTCTATACCTAAAGTGAAAGTCAACGTGAGCCCAAGCTTCGAAGTAAGGCCCTGATTATCCTTGCAAAACGAGAGGCGTGCAGCGGCTCCATGAGGCCTTCATCGTTGTTCTGCTTTAGTGTCAAGGTAGTAAGCTTTTCAACACTCCTAGGGGCCTTGCTTCAGCACCCGTTTCAGTACCAGAAGACTGCGTAGAACCAGGAAGCCCTGCTCCTGCGTGTATGCTGCGTGTCAACCTAGAAATTAGAGACTGATGGCACAAGGCTAGTTTTCCCATTATGAAAGCTCCGTTGATGCGGCCCCGAAGCTACCTGAAAAGCACTGTTGTTACCGTGCTTTTACTTACAGCCGGCATGGCTCATAGAAGAAAATGAGTTTTCTCGAAAGAAACCTTGTGCTTCCAGTTCCTAGTTGGAAGCTCACCCTGCTCTGCTCTATACCAAACGTGAAAGTCAATGTGAGCACTAGCCTCGAAGTAAGGCCCAGATTATCCTGGCAAAACGGGAGGCGTGCAGCAGCTCCATGAGGCCTTCATCGCTGTTCTGCTTTAGTTTCACGGTAGTAAGCTTTCCACGACTCCTAGGGACTTTGCTTAAGCAACCGTTTCGGTACCAGAACACTGCGTAGAGACAGTAAGCTCTGGTCCTGCGTGTATGCTGCGTGTCAACCTAGAAATTGGAGACTGATGGCATAAGGCTTCTTTTCCCATTATGAAAGCTCGGTTCATGCGGCCTCGAAGCTACCTGAAAAGCATTGTTGTTGCCGGGGTTTTCCTCACTGCCGGCATGGTTCTGAGAAGAAAATGAGTTTTCTCCTAAGAAACCTTGGGTTTCCAGTTCCTTGTTGGAAGCTCACCCTGCTCTGCTCTATACCTAAAGTGAAAGTCAACGTGAGCCCAAGCTTCGAAGTAAGGCCCTGATTATCCTTGCAAAACGAGAGGCGTGCAGCGGCTCCATGAGGCCTTCATCGTTGTTCTGCTTTAGTGTCAAGGTAGTAAGCTTTTCAACACTCCTAGGGGCCTTGCTTCAGCACCCGTTTCAGTACCAGAACACTGCGTACAACCAGGAAGCTCTGCTCCTGCGTGTATGCTGCGTGTCAACCTAGAAATTAGAGACTGATGGCACAAGGCTAGTTTTCCCATTATGAAAGCTCCGTTGATGCGGCCCCGAAGCTACCTGAAAAGCACTGTTGTTACCGTGCTTTTACTTACAGCCGGCATGGCTCATAGAAGAAAATGAGTTTTCTCGAAAGAAACCTTGTGCTTCCAGTTCCTAGTGGGAAGCTCACCCTGCTCTGCTCTATACCAAACGTGAAAGTCAATGTGAGCACTAGCCTCGAAGTAAGGCCCTGATTATCCTGGCAAAACGGGAGGCGTGCAGCAGCTCCATGAGGCCTTCATCGCTGTTCTGCTTTAGTTTCACGGTAGTAAGCTTTCCAAGACTCCTAGGGACTTTGCTTAAGCAACCGTTTCGGTACCAGAACACTGCGTAGAGACAGTAAGCTCTGGTCCTGCGTGTATGCTGCGTGTCAACCTAGAAATTGGAGACTGATGGCATAAGGCTTCTTTTCCCATTATGAAAGCTCCGTTCATGCGGCCTCGAAGCTACCTGAAAAGCATTGTTGTTGCCGGGGTTTTCCTCACTGCCGGCATGGTTCTGAGAAGAAAATGAGTTTTCTCCTAAGAAACCTTGGGTTTCCAGTTCCTTGTTGGAAGCTCACCCTGCTCTGCTCTATACCTAAAGTGAAAGTCAACGTGAGCCCAAGCTTCGAAGTAAGGCCCTGATTATCCTTGCAAAACGAGAGGCGTGCAGCGGCTCCATGAGGCCTTCATCGTTGTTCTGCTTTAGTGTCAAGGTAGTAAGCTTTTCAACACTCCTAGGGGCCTTGCTTCAGCACCCGTTTCAGTACCAGAACACTGCGTACAACCAGGAAGCCCTGCTCCTGCGTGTATGCTGCGTGTCAACCTAGAAATTAGAGACTGATGGCACAAGGCTAGTTTTCCCATTATGAAAGCTCCGTTGATGCGGCCCCGAAGCTACCTGAAAAGCACTGTTGTTACCGTGCTTTTACTTACAGCCGGCATGGCTCATAGAAGAAAATGAGTTTTCTCGAAAGAAACCTTGTGCTTCCAGTTCCTAGTTGGAAGCTCACCCTGCTCTGCTCTATACCAAACGTGAAAGTCAATGTGAGCACTAGCCTCGAAGTAAGGCCCAGATTATCCTGGCAAAACGGGAGGCGTGCAGCAGCTCCATGAGGCCTTCATCGCTGTTCTGCTTTAGTTTCACGGTAGTAAGCTTTCCACGACTCCTAGGGACTTTGCTTAAGCAACCGTTTCGGTACCAGAACACTGCGTAGAGACAGTAAGCTCTGGTCCTGCGTGTATGCTGCGTGTCAACCTAGAAATTGGAGACTGATGGCATAAGGCTTCTTTTCCCATTATGCAAGCTCCGTTCATGCGGCCTCGAAGCTACCTGAAAAGCATTGTTGTTGCCGGGGTTTTCCTCACTGCCGGCATGGTTCTGAGAAGAAAATGAGTTTTCTCCTAAGAAACCTTGGGTTTCCAGTTCCTTGTTGGAAGCTCACCCTGCTCTGCTCTATACCTAAAGTGAAAGTCAACGTGAGCCCAAGCTTCGAAGTAAGGCCCTGATTATCCTTGCAAAACGAGAGGCGTGCAGCGGCTCCATGAGGCCTTCATCGTTGTTCTGCTTTAGTGTCAAGGTAGTAAGCTTTTCAACACTCCTAGGGGCCTTGCTTCAGCACCCGTTTCAGTACCAGAACACTGCGTAGAACCAGGAAGCCCTGCTCCTGCGTGTATGCTGCGTGTCAACCTAGAAATTAGAGACTGATGGCACAAGGCTAGTTTTCCCATTATGAAAGCTCCGTTGATGCGGCCCCGAAGCTACCTGAAAAGCACTGTTGTTACCGTGCTTTTACTTACAGCCGGCATGGCTCATAGAAGAAAATGAGTTTTCTCGAAAGAAACCTTGTGCTTCCAGTTCCTAGTTGGAAGCTCACCCTGCTCTGCTCTATACCAAACGTGAAAGTCAATGTGAGCACTAGCCTCGAAGTAAGGCCCAGATTATCCTGGCAAAACGGGAGGCGTGCAGCAGCTCCATGAGGCCTTCATCGCTGTTCTGCTTTAGTTTCACGGTAGTAAGCTTTCCACGACTCCTAGGGACTTTGCTTAAGCAACCGTTTCGGTACCAGAACACTGCGTAGAGACAGTAAGCTCTGGTCCTGCGTGTATGCTGCGTGTCAACCTAGAAATTGGAGACTGATGGCATAAGGCTTCTTTTCCCATTATGCAAGCTCCGTTCATGCGGCCTCGAAGCTACCTGAAAAGCATTGTTGTTGCCGGGGTTTTCCTCACTGCCGGCATGGTTCTGAGAAGAAAATGAGTTTTCTCCTAAGAAACCTTGGGTTTCCAGTTCCTTGTTGGAAGCTCACCCTGCTCTGCTGTATACCTAAAGTGAAAGTCAACGTGAGCCCAAGCTTCGAAGTAAGGCCCTGATTATCCTTGCAAAACGAGAGGCGTGCAGCGGCTCCATGAGGCCTTCATCGTTGTTCTGCTTTAGTGTCAAGGTAGTAAGCTTTTCAACACTCCTAGGGGCCTTGCTTCAGCACCCGTTTCAGTACCAGAAGACTGCGTAGAACCAGGAAGCCCTGCTCCTGCGTGTATGCTGCGTGTCAACCTAGAAATTAGAGACTGATGGCACAAGGCTAGTTTTCCCATTATGAAAGCTCCGTTGATGCGGCCCCGAAGCTACCTGAAAAGCACTGTTGTTACCGTGCTTTTACTTACAGCCGGCATGGCTCATAGAAGAAAATGAGTTTTCTCGAAAGAAACCTTGTGCTTCCAGTTCCTAGTTGGAAGCTCACCCTGCTCTGCTCTATACCAAACGTGAAAGTCAATGTGAGCACTAGCCTCGAAGTAAGGCCCTGATTATCCTGGCAAAACGGGAGGCGTGCAGCAGCTCCATGAGGCCTTCATCGCTGTTCTGCTTTAGTTTCACGGTAGTAAGCTTTCCACGACTCCTAGGGACTTTGCTTAAGCAACCGTTTCGGTACCAGAACACTGCGTAGAGACAGTAAGCTCTGGTCCTGCGTGTATGCTGCGTGTCAACCTAGAAATTGGAGACTGATGGCATAAGGCTTCTTTTCCCATTATGCAAGCTCCGTTCATGCGGCCTCGAAGCTACCTGAAAAGCATTGTTGTTGCCGGGGTTTTCCTCACTGCCGGCATGGTTCTGAGAAGAAAATGAGTTTTCTCCTAAGAAACCTTGGGTTTCCAGTTCCTTGTTGGAAGCTCACCCTGCTCTGCTCTATACCTAAAGTGAAAGTCAACGTGAGCCCAAGCTTCGAAGTAAGGCCCTGATTATCCTTGCAAAACGAGAGGCGTGCAGCGGCTCCATGAGGCCTTCATCGTTGTTCTGCTTTAGTGTCAAGGTAGTGAGCTTTTCAACACTCCTAGGGGCCTTGCTTCAGCACCCGTTTCAGTACCAGAAGACTGCGTAGAATCAGGAAGCCCTGCTCCTGCGTGTATGCTGCGTGTCAACCTAGAAATTAGAGACTGATGGCACAAGGCTAGTTTTCCCATTATGAAAGCTCCGTTGATGCGGCCCCGAAGCTACCTGAAAAGCACTGTTGTTACCGTGCTTTTACTTACAGCCGGCATGGCTCATAGAAGAAAATGAGTTTTCTCGAAAGAAACCTTGTGCTTCCAGTTCCTAGTTGGAAGCTCACCCTGCTCTGCTCTATACCAAACGTGAAAGTCAATGTGAGCACTAGCCTCGAAGTAAGGCCCAGATTATCCTGGCAAAACGGGAGGCGTGCAGCAGCTCCATGAGGCCTTCATCGCTGTTCTGCTTTAGTTTCACGGTAGTAAGCTTTCCACGACTCCTAGGGACTTTGCTTAAGCAACCGTTTCGGTACCAGAACACTGCGTAGAGACAGTAAGCTCTGGTCCTGCGTGTATGCTGCGTGTCAACCTAGAAATTGGAGACTGATGGCATAAGGCTTCTTTTCCCATTATGAAAGCTCCGTTCATGCGGCCTCGAAGCTACCTGAAAAGCATTGTTGTTGCCGGGGTTTTCCTCACTGCCGGCATGGTTCTGAGAAGAAAATGAGTTTTCTCCTAAGAAACCTTGGGTTTCCAGTTCCTTGTTGGAAGCTCACCCTGCTCTGCTCTATACCTAAAGTGAAAGTCAACGTGAGCCCAAGCTTCGAAGTAAGGCCCTGATTATCCTTGCAAAACGAGAGGCGTGCAGCGGCTCCATGAGGCCTTCATCGTTGTTCTGCTTTAGTGTCAAGGTAGTAAGCTTTTCAACACTCCTAGGGGCCTTGCTTCAGCACCCGTTTCAGTACCAGAAGACTGCGTAGAACCAGGAAGCTCTGCTCCTGCGTGTATGCTGCGTGTCAACCTAGAAATTACAGACTGATGGCACAAGGCTAGTTTTCCCATTATGAAAGCTCCGTTGATGCGGCCCCGAAGCTACCTGAAAAGCACTGTTGTTACCGTGCTTTTACTTACAGCCGGCATGGCTCATAGAAGAAAATGAGTTTTCTCGAAAGAAACCTTGTGCTTCCAGTTCCTAGTGGGAAGCTCACCCTGCTCTGCTCTATACCAAACGTGAAAGTCAATGTGAGCACTAGCCTCGAAGTAAGGCCCTGATTATCCTGGCAAAACGGGAGGCGTGCAGCAGCTCCATGAGGCCTTCATCGCTGTTCTGCTTTAGTTTCACGGTAGTAAGCTTTCCAAGACTCCTAGGGACTTTGCTTAAGCAACCGTTTCGGTACCAGAACACTGCGTAGAGACAGTAAGCTCTGGTCCTGCGTGTATGCTGCGTGTCAACCTAGAAATTGGAGACTGATGGCATAAGGCTTCTTTTCCCATTATGAAAGCTCCGTTCATGCGGCCTCGAAGCTACCTGAAAAGCATTGTTGTTGCCGGGGTTTTCCTCACTGCCGGCATGGTTCTGAGAAGAAAATGAGTTTTCTCCTAAGAAACCTTGGGTTTCCAGTTCCTTGTTGGAAGCTCACCCTGCTCTGCTCTATACCTAAAGTGAAAGTCAACGTGAGCCCAAGCTTCGAAGTAAGGCCCTGATTATCCTTGCAAAACGAGAGGCGTGCAGCGGCTCCATGAGGCCTTCATCGTTGTTCTGCTTTAGTGTCAAGGTAGTAAGCTTTTCAACACTCCTAGGGGCCTTGCTTCAGCACCCGTTTCAGTACCAGAACACTGCGTACAACCAGGAAGCCCTGCTCCTGCGTGTATGCTGCGTGTCAACCTAGAAATTAGAGACTGATGGCACAAGGCTAGTTTTCCCATTATGAAAGCTCCGTTGATGCGGCCCCGAAGCTACCTGAAAAGCACTGTTGTTACCGTGCTTTTACTTACAGCCGGCATGGCTCATAGAAGAAAATGAGTTTTCTCGAAAGAAACCTTGTGCTTCCAGTTCCTAGTTGGAAGCTCACCCTGCTCTGCTCTATACCAAACGTGAAAGTCAATGTGAGCACTAGCCTCGAAGTAAGGCCCAGATTATCCTGGCAAAACGGGAGGCGTGCAGCAGCTCCATGAGGCCTTCATCGCTGTTCTGCTTTAGTTTCACGGTAGTAAGCTTTCCACGACTCCTAGGGACTTTGCTTAAGCAACCGTTTCGGTACCAGAACACTGCGTAGAGACAGTAAGCTCTGGTCCTGCGTGTATGCTGCGTGTCAACCTAGAAATTGGAGACTGATGGCATAAGGCTTCTTTTCCCATTATGAAAGCTCCGTTCATGCGGCCTCGAAGCTACCTGAAAAGCATTGTTGTTGCCGGGGTTTTCCTCACTGCCGGCATGGTTCTGAGAAGAAAATGAGTTTTCTCCTAAGAAACCTTGGGTTTCCAGTTCCTTGTTGGAAGCTCACCCTGCTCTGCTCTATACCTAAAGTGAAAGTCAACGTGAGCCCAAGCTTCGAAGTAAGGCCCTGATTATCCTTGCAAAACGAGAGGCGTGCAGCGGCTCCATGAGGCCTTCATCGTTGTTCTGCTTTAGTGTCAAGGTAGTAAGCTTTTCAACACTCCTAGGGGCCTTGCTTCAGCACCCGTTTCAGTACCAGAAGACTGCGTAGAACCAGGAAGCCCTGCTCCTGCGTGTATGCTGCGTGTCAACCTAGAAATTAGAGACTGATGGCACAAGGCTAGTTTTCCCATTATGAAAGCTCCGTTGATGCGGCCCCGAAGCTACCTGAAAAGCACTGTTGTTACCGTGCTTTTACTTACAGCCGGCATGGCTCATAGAAGAAAATGAGTTTTCTCGAAAGAAACCTTGTGCTTCCAGTTCCTAGTTGGAAGCTCACCCTGCTCTGCTCTATACCAAACGTGAAAGTCAATGTGAGCACTAGCCTCGAAGTAAGGCCCAGATTATCCTGGCAAAACGGGAGGCGTGCAGCAGCTCCATGAGGCCTTCATCGCTGTTCTGCTTTAGTTTCACGGTAGTAAGCTTTCCACGACTCCTAGGGACTTTGCTTAAGCAACCGTTTCGGTACCAGAACACTGCGTAGAGACAGTAAGCTCTGGTCCTGCGTGTATGCTGCGTGTCAACCTAGAAATTGGAGACTGATGGCATAAGGCTTCTTTTCCCATTATGCAAGCTCCGTTCATGCGGCCTCGAAGCTACCTGAAAAGCATTGTTGTTGCCGGGGTTTTCCTCACTGCCGGCATGGTTCTGAGAAGAAAATGAGTTTTCTCCTAAGAAACCTTGGGTTTCCAGTTCCTTGTTGGAAGCTCACCCTGCTCTGCTCTATACCTAAAGTGAAAGTCAACGTGAGCCCAAGCTTCGAAGTAAGGCCCTGATTATCCTTGCAAAACGAGAGGCGTGCAGCGGCTCCATGAGGCCTTCATCGTTGTTCTGCTTTAGTGTCAAGGTAGTGAGCTTTTCAACACTCCTAGGGGCCTTGCTTCAGCACCCGTTTCAGTACCAGAAGACTGCGTAGAATCAGGAAGCCCTGCTCCTGCGTGTATGCTGCGTGTCAACCTAGAAATTAGAGACTGATGGCACAAGGCTAGTTTTCCCATTATGAAAGCTCCGTTGATGCGGCCCCGAAGCTACCTGAAAAGCACTGTTGTTACCGTGCTTTTACTTACAGCCGGCATGGCTCATAGAAGAAAATGAGTTTTCTCGAAAGAAACCTTGTGCTTCCAGTTCCTAGTTGGAAGCTCACCCTGCTCTGCTCTATACCAAACGTGAAAGTCAATGTGAGCACTAGCCTCGAAGTAAGGCCCTGATTATCCTGGCAAAACGGGAGGCGTGCAGCAGCTCCATGAGGCCTTCATCGCTGTTCTGCTTTAGTTTCACGGTAGTAAGCTTTCCACGACTCCTAGGGACTTTGCTTAAGCAACCGTTTCGGTACCAGAACACTGCGTAGAGACAGTAAGCTCTGGTCCTGCGTGTATGCTGCGTGTCAACCTAGAAATTGGAGACTGATGGCATAAGGCTTCTTTTCCCATTATGCAAGCTCCGTTCATGCGGCCTCGAAGCTACCTGAAAAGCATTGTTGTTGCCGGGGTTTTCCTCACTGCCGGCATGGTTCTGAGAAGAAAATGAGTTTTCTCCTAAGAAACCTTGGGTTTCCAGTTCCTTGTTGGAAGCTCACCCTGCTCTGCTCTATACCTAAAGTGAAAGTCAACGTGAGCCCAAGCTTCGAAGTAAGGCCCTGATTATCCTTGCAAAACGAGAGGCGTGCAGCGGCTCCATGAGGCCTTCATCGTTGTTCTGCTTTAGTGTCAAGGTAGTGAGCTTTTCAACACTCCTAGGGGCCTTGCTTCAGCACCCGTTTCAGTACCAGAAGACTGCGTAGAATCAGGAAGCCCTGCTCCTGCGTGTATGCTGCGTGTCAACCTAGAAATTAGAGACTGATGGCACAAGGCTAGTTTTCCCATTATGAAAGCTCCGTTGATGCGGCCCCGAAGCTACCTGAAAAGCACTGTTGTTACCGTGCTTTTACTTACAGCCGGCATGGCTCATAGAAGAAAATGAGTTTTCTCGAAAGAAACCTTGTGCTTCCAGTTCCTAGTTGGAAGCTCACCCTGCTCTGCTCTATACCAAACGTGAAAGTCAATGTGAGCACTAGCCTCGAAGTAAGGCCCAGATTATCCTGGCAAAACGGGAGGCGTGCAGCAGCTCCATGAGGCCTTCATCGCTGTTCTGCTTTAGTTTCACGGTAGTAAGCTTTCCACGACTCCTAGGGACTTTGCTTAAGCAACCGTTTCGGTACCAGAACACTGCGTAGAGACAGTAAGCTCTGGTCCTGCGTGTATGCTGCGTGTCAACCTAGAAATTGGAGACTGATGGCATAAGGCTTCTTTTCCCATTATGAAAGCTCCGTTCATGCGGCCTCGAAGCTACCTGAAAAGCATTGTTGTTGCCGGGGTTTTCCTCACTGCCGGCATGGTTCTGAGAAGAAAATGAGTTTTCTCCTAAGAAACCTTGGGTTTCCAGTTCCTTGTTGGAAGCTCACCCTGCTCTGCTCTATACCTAAAGTGAAAGTCAACGTGAGCCCAAGCTTCGAAGTAAGGCCCTGATTATCCTTGCAAAACGAGAGGCGTGCAGCGGCTCCATGAGGCCTTCATCGTTGTTCTGCTTTAGTGTCAATGTAGTAAGCTTTTCAACACTCCTAGGGGCCTTGCTTCAGCACCCGTTTCAGTACCAGAAGACTGCGTAGAACCAGGAAGCTCTGCTCCTGCGTGTATGCTGCGTGTCAACCTAGAAATTACAGACTGATGGCACAAGGCTAGTTTTCCCATTATGAAAGCTCCGTTGATGCGGCCCCGAAGCTACCTGAAAAGCACTGTTGTTACCGTGCTTTTACTTACAGCCGGCATGGCTCATAGAAGAAAATGAGTTTTCTCGAAAGAAACCTTGTGCTTCCAGTTCCTAGTGGGAAGCTCACCCTGCTCTGCTCTATACCAAACGTGAAAGTCAATGTGAGCACTAGCCTCGAAGTAAGGCCCTGATTATCCTGGCAAAACGGGAGGCGTGCAGCAGCTCCATGAGGCCTTCATCGCTGTTCTGCTTTAGTTTCACGGTAGTAAGCTTTCCAAGACTCCTAGGGACTTTGCTTAAGCAACCGTTTCGGTACCAGAACACTGCGTAGAGACAGTAAGCTCTGGTCCTGCGTGTATGCTGCGTGTCAACCTAGAAATTGGAGACTGATGGCATAAGGCTTCTTTTCCCATTATGAAAGCTCCGTTCATGCGGCCTCGAAGCTACCTGAAAAGCATTGTTGTTGCCGGGGTTTTCCTCACTGCCGGCATGGTTCTGAGAAGAAAATGAGTTTTCTCCTAAGAAACCTTGGGTTTCCAGTTCCTTGTTGGAAGCTCACCCTGCTCTGCTCTATACCTAAAGTGAAAGTCAACGTGAGCCCAAGCTTCGAAGTAAGGCCCTGATTATCCTTGCAAAACGAGAGGCGTGCAGCGGCTCCATGAGGCCTTCATCGTTGTTCTGCTTTAGTGTCAAGGTAGTAAGCTTTTCAACACTCCTAGGGGCCTTGCTTCAGCACCCGTTTCAGTACCAGAACACTGCGTACAACCAGGAAGCCCTGCTCCTGCGTGTATGCTGCGTGTCAACCTAGAAATTAGAGACTGATGGCACAAGGCTAGTTTTCCCATTATGAAAGCTCCGTTGATGCGGCCCCGAAGCTACCTGAAAAGCACTGTTGTTACCGTGCTTTTACTTACAGCCGGCATGGCTCATAGAAGAAAATGAGTTTTCTCGAAAGAAACCTTGTGCTTCCAGTTCCTAGTTGGAAGCTCACCCTGCTCTGCTCTATACCAAACGTGAAAGTCAATGTGAGCACTAGCCTCGAAGTAAGGCCCAGATTATCCTGGCAAAACGGGAGGCGTGCAGCAGCTCCATGAGGCCTTCATCGCTGTTCTGCTTTAGTTTCACGGTAGTAAGCTTTCCACGACTCCTAGGGACTTTGCTTAAGCAACCGTTTCGGTACCAGAACACTGCGTAGAGACAGTAAGCTCTGGTCCTGCGTGTATGCTGCGTGTCAACCTAGAAATTGGAGACTGATGGCATAAGGCTTCTTTTCCCATTATGAAAGCTCCGTTCATGCGGCCTCGAAGCTACCTGAAAAGCATTGTTGTTGCCGGGGTTTTCCTCACTGCCGGCATGGTTCTGAGAAGAAAATGAGTTTTCTCCTAAGAAACCTTGGGTTTCCAGTTCCTTGTTGGAAGCTCACCCTGCTCTGCTCTATACCTAAAGTGAAAGTCAACGTGAGCCCAAGCTTCGAAGTAAGGCCCTGATTATCCTTGCAAAACGAGAGGCGTGCAGCGGCTCCATGAGGCCTTCATCGTTGTTCTGCTTTAGTGTCAAGGTAGTAAGCTTTTCAACACTCCTAGGGGCCTTGCTTCAGCACCCGTTTCAGTACCAGAAGACTGCGTAGAACCAGGAAGCCCTGCTCCTGCGTGTATGCTGCGTGTCAACCTAGAAATTAGAGACTGATGGCACAAGGCTAGTTTTCCCATTATGAAAGCTCCGTTGATGCGGCCCCGAAGCTACCTGAAAAGCACTGTTGTTACCGTGCTTTTACTTACAGCCGGCATGGCTCATAGAAGAAAATGAGTTTTCTCGAAAGAAACCTTGTGCTTCCAGTTCCTAGTTGGAAGCTCACCCTGCTCTGCTCTATACCAAACGTGAAAGTCAATGTGAGCACTAGCCTCGAAGTAAGGCCCAGATTATCCTGGCAAAACGGGAGGCGTGCAGCAGCTCCATGAGGCCTTCATCGCTGTTCTGCTTTAGTTTCACGGTAGTAAGCTTTCCACGACTCCTAGGGACTTTGCTTAAGCAACCGTTTCGGTACCAGAACACTGCGTAGAGACAGTAAGCTCTGGTCCTGCGTGTATGCTGCGTGTCAACCTAGAAATTGGAGACTGATGGCATAAGGCTTCTTTTCCCATTATGCAAGCTCCGTTCATGCGGCCTCGAAGCTACCTGAAAAGCATTGTTGTTGCCGGGGTTTTCCTCACTGCCGGCATGGTTCTGAGAAGAAAATGAGTTTTCTCCTAAGAAACCTTGGGTTTCCAGTTCCTTGTTGGAAGCTCACCCTGCTCTGCTCTATACCTAAAGTGAAAGTCAACGTGAGCCCAAGCTTCGAAGTAAGGCCCTGATTATCCTTGCAAAACGAGAGGCGTGCAGCGGCTCCATGAGGCCTTCATCGTTGTTCTGCTTTAGTGTCAAGGTAGTGAGCTTTTCAACACTCCTAGGGGCCTTGCTTCAGCACCCGTTTCAGTACCAGAAGACTGGGTAGAATCAGGAAGCCCTGCTCCTGCGTGTATGCTGCGTGTCAACCTAGAAATTAGAGACTGATGGCACAAGGCTAGTTTTCCCATTATGAAAGCTCCGTTGATGCGGCCCCGAAGCTACCTGAAAAGCACTGTTGTTACCGTGCTTTTACTTACAGCCGGCATGGCTCATAGAAGAAAATGAGTTTTCTCGAAAGAAACCTTGTGCTTCCAGTTCCTAGTTGGAAGCTCACCCTGCTCTGCTCTATACCAAACGTGAAAGTCAATGTGAGCACTAGCCTCGAAGTAAGGCCCAGATTATCCTGGCAAAACGGGAGGCGTGCAGCAGCTCCATGAGGCCTTCATCGCTGTTCTGCTTTAGTTTCACGGTAGTAAGCTTTCCACGACTCCTAGGGACTTTGCTTAAGCAACCGTTTCGGTACCAGAACACTGCGTAGAGACAGTAAGCTCTGGTCCTGCGTGTATGCTGCGTGTCAACCTAGAAATTGGAGACTGATGGCATAAGGCTTCTTTTCCCATTATGCAAGCTCCGTTCATGCGGCCTCGAAGCTACCTGAAAAGCATTGTTGTTGCCGGGGTTTTCCTCACTGCCGGCATGGTTCTGAGAAGAAAATGAGTTTTCTCCTAAGAAACCTTGGGTTTCCAGTTCCTTGTTGGAAGCTCACCCTGCTCTGCTCTATACCTAAAGTGAAAGTCAACGTGAGCCCAAGCTTCGAAGTAAGGCCCTGATTATCCTTGCAAAACGAGAGGCGTGCAGCGGCTCCATGAGGCCTTCATCGTTGTTCTGCTTTAGTGTCAAGGTAGTAAGCTTTTCAACACTCCTAGGGGCCTTGCTTCAGCACCCGTTTCAGTACCAGAAGACTGCGTAGAACCAGGAAGCTCTGCTCCTGCGTGTATGCTGCGTGTCAACCTAGAAATTACAGACTGATGGCACAAGGCTAGTTTTCCCATTATGAAAGCTCCGTTGATGCGGCCCCGAAGCTACCTGAAAAGCACTGTTGTTACCGTGCTTTTACTTACAGCCGGCATGGCTCATAGAAGAAAATGAGTTTTCTCGAAAGAAACCTTGTGCTTCCAGTTCCTAGTGGGAAGCTCACCCTGCTCTGCTCTATACCAAACGTGAAAGTCAATGTGAGCACTAGCCTCGAAGTAAGGCCCTGATTATCCTGGCAAAACGGGAGGCGTGCAGCAGCTCCATGAGGCCTTCATCGCTGTTCTGCTTTAGTTTCACGGTAGTAAGCTTTCCAAGACTCCTAGGGACTTTGCTTAAGCAACCGTTTCGGTACCAGAACACTGCGTAGAGACAGTAAGCTCTGGTCCTGCGTGTATGCTGCGTGTCAACCTAGAAATTGGAGACTGATGGCATAAGGCTTCTTTTCCCATTATGAAAGCTCCGTTCATGCGGCCTCGAAGCTACCTGAAAAGCATTGTTGTTGCCGGGGTTTTCCTCACTGCCGGCATGGTTCTGAGAAGAAAATGAGTTTTCTCCTAAGAAACCTTGGGTTTCCAGTTCCTTGTTGGAAGCTCACCCTGCTCTGCTCTATACCTAAAGTGAAAGTCAACGTGAGCCCAAGCTTCGAAGTAAGGCCCTGATTATCCTTGCAAAACGAGAGGCGTGCAGCGGCTCCATGAGGCCTTCATCGTTGTTCTGCTTTAGTGTCAAGGTAGTAAGCTTTTCAACACTCCTAGGGGCCTTGCTTCAGCACCCGTTTCAGTACCAGAACACTGCGTACAACCAGGAAGCCCTGCTCCTGCGTGTATGCTGCGTGTCAACCTAGAAATTAGAGACTGATGGCACAAGGCTAGTTTTCCCATTATGAAAGCTCCGTTGATGCGGCCCCGAAGCTACCTGAAAAGCACTGTTGTTACCGTGCTTTTACTTACAGCCGGCATGGCTCATAGAAGAAAATGAGTTTTCTCGAAAGAAACCTTGTGCTTCCAGTTCCTAGTTGGAAGCTCACCCTGCTCTGCTCTATACCAAACGTGAAAGTCAATGTGAGCACTAGCCTCGAAGTAAGGCCCAGATTATCCTGGCAAAACGGGAGGCGTGCAGCAGCTCCATGAGGCCTTCATCGCTGTTCTGCTTTAGTTTCACGGTAGTAAGCTTTCCACGACTCCTAGGGACTTTGCTTAAGCAACCGTTTCGGTACCAGAACACTGCGTAGAGACAGTAAGCTCTGGTCCTGCGTGTATGCTGCGTGTCAACCTAGAAATTGGAGACTGATGGCATAAGGCTTCTTTTCCCATTATGAAAGCTCCGTTCATGCGGCCTCGAAGCTACCTGAAAAGCATTGTTGTTGCCGGGGTTTTCCTCACTGCCGGCATGGTTCTGAGAAGAAAATGAGTTTTCTCCTAAGAAACCTTGGGTTTCCAGTTCCTTGTTGGAAGCTCACCCTGCTCTGCTCTATACCTAAAGTGAAAGTCAACGTGAGCCCAAGCTTCGAAGTAAGGCCCTGATTATCCTTGCAAAACGAGAGGCGTGCAGCGGCTCCATGAGGCCTTCATCGTTGTTCTGCTTTAGTGTCAAGGTAGTAAGCTTTTCAACACTCCTAGGGGCCTTGCTTCAGCACCCGTTTCAGTACCAGAAGACTGCGTAGAACCAGGAAGCCCTGCTCCTGCGTGTATGCTGCGTGTCAACCTAGAAATTAGAGACTGATGGCACAAGGCTAGTTTTCCCATTATGAAAGCTCCGTTGATGCGGCCCCGAAGCTACCTGAAAAGCACTGTTGTTACCGTGCTTTTACTTACAGCCGGCATGGCTCATAGAAGAAAATGAGTTTTCTCGAAAGAAACCTTGTGCTTCCAGTTCCTAGTTGGAAGCTCACCCTGCTCTGCTCTATACCAAACGTGAAAGTCAATGTGAGCACTAGCCTCGAAGTAAGGCCCAGATTATCCTGGCAAAACGGGAGGCGTGCAGCAGCTCCATGAGGCCTTCATCGCTGTTCTGCTTTAGTTTCACGGTAGTAAGCTTTCCACGACTCCTAGGGACTTTGCTTAAGCAACCGTTTCGGTACCAGAACACTGCGTAGAGACAGTAAGCTCTGGTCCTGCGTGTATGCTGCGTGTCAACCTAGAAATTGGAGACTGATGGCATAAGGCTTCTTTTCCCATTATGCAAGCTCCGTTCATGCGGCCTCGAAGCTACCTGAAAAGCATTGTTGTTGCCGGGGTTTTCCTCACTGCCGGCATGGTTCTGAGAAGAAAATGAGTTTTCTCCTAAGAAACCTTGGGTTTCCAGTTCCTTGTTGGAAGCTCACCCTGCTCTGCTCTATACCTAAAGTGAAAGTCAACGTGAGCCCAAGCTTCGAAGTAAGGCCCTGATTATCCTTGCAAAACGAGAGGCGTGCAGCGGCTCCATGAGGCCTTCATCGTTGTTCTGCTTTAGTGTCAAGGTAGTGAGCTTTTCAACACTCCTAGGGGCCTTGCTTCAGCACCCGTTTCAGTACCAGAAGACTGGGTAGAATCAGGAAGCCCTGCTCCTGCGTGTATGCTGCGTGTCAACCTAGAAATTAGAGACTGATGGCACAAGGCTAGTTTTCCCATTATGAAAGCTCCGTTGATGCGGCCCCGAAGCTACCTGAAAAGCACTGTTGTTACCGTGCTTTTACTTACAGCCGGCATGGCTCATAGAAGAAAATGAGTTTTCTCGAAAGAAACCTTGTGCTTCCAGTTCCTAGTTGGAAGCTCACCCTGCTCTGCTCTATACCAAACGTGAAAGTCAATGTGAGCACTAGCCTCGAAGTAAGGCCCAGATTATCCTGGCAAAACGGGAGGCGTGCAGCAGCTCCATGAGGCCTTCATCGCTGTTCTGCTTTAGTTTCACGGTAGTAAGCTTTCCACGACTCCTAGGGACTTTGCTTAAGCAACCGTTTCGGTACCAGAACACTGCGTAGAGACAGTAAGCTCTGGTCCTGCGTGTATGCTGCGTGTCAACCTAGAAATTGGAGACTGATGGCATAAGGCTTCTTTTCCCATTATGCAAGCTCCGTTCATGCGGCCTCGAAGCTACCTGAAAAGCATTGTTGTTGCCGGGGTTTTCCTCACTGCCGGCATGGTTCTGAGAAGAAAATGAGTTTTCTCCTAAGAAACCTTGGGTTTCCAGTTCCTTGTTGGAAGCTCACCCTGCTCTGCTCTATACCTAAAGTGAAAGTCAACGTGAGCCCAAGCTTCGAAGTAAGGCCCTGATTATCCTTGCAAAACGAGAGGCGTGCAGCGGCTCCATGAGGCCTTCATCGTTGTTCTGCTTTAGTGTCAAGGTAGTAAGCTTTTCAACACTCCTAGGGGCCTTGCTTCAGCACCCGTTTCAGTACCAGAAGACTGCGTAGAACCAGGAAGCTCTGCTCCTGCGTGTATGCTGCGTGTCAACCTAGAAATTAGAGACTGATGGCACAAGGCTAGTTTTCCCATTATGAAAGCTCCGTTGATGCGGCCCCGAAGCTACCTGAAAAGCACTGTTGTTACCGTGCTTTTACTTACAGCCGGCATGGCTCATAGAAGAAAATGAGTTTTCTCGAAAGAAACCTTGTGCTTCCAGTTCCTAGTTGGAAGCTCACCCTGCTCTGCTCTATACCAAACGTGAAAGTCAATGTGAGCACTAGCCTCGAAGTAAGGCCCAGATTATCCTGGCAAAACGGGAGGCGTGCAGCAGCTCCATGAGGCCTTCATCGCTGTTCTGCTTTAGTTTCACGGTAGTAAGCTTTCCACGACTCCTAGGGACTTTGCTTAAGCAACCGTTTCGGTACCAGAACACTGCGTAGAGACAGTAAGCTCTGGTCCTGCGTGTATGCTGCGTGTCAACCTAGAAATTGGAGACTGATGGCATAAGGCTTCTTTTCCCATTATGAAAGCTCCGTTCATGCGGCCTCGAAGCTACCTGAAAAGGATTGTTGTTGCCGGGGTTTTCCTCACTGCCGGCATGGTTCTGAGAAGAAAATGAGTTTTCTCCGAAGAAACCTTGGGTTTCCAGTTCCTTGTTGGAAGCTCACCCTGCTCTGCTCTATACCTAAAGTGAAAGTCAACGTGAGCCCAAGCTTCGAAGTAAGGCCCTGATTATCCTTGCAAAACGAGAGGCGTGCAGCGGCTCCATGAGGCCTTCATCGTTGTTCTGCTTTAGTGTCAAGGTAGTAAGCTTTTCAACACTCCTAGGGGCCTTGCTTCAGCACCCGTTTCAGTACCAGAAGACTGCGTAGAACCAGGAAGCTCTGCTCCTGCGTGTATGCTGCGTGTCAACCTAGAAATTAGAGACTGATGGCACAAGGCTAGTTTTCCCATTATGAAAGCTCCGTTGATGCGGCCCCGAAGCTACCTGAAAAGCACTGTTGTTACCGTGCTTTTACTTACAGCCGGCATGGCTCATAGAAGAAAATGAGTTTTCTCGAAAGAAACCTTGTGCTTCCAGTTCCTAGTGGGAAGCTCACCCTGCTCTGCTCTATACCAAACGTGAAAGTCAATGTGAGCACTAGCCTCGAAGTAAGGCCCAGATTATCCTGGCAAAACGGGAGGCGTGCAGCAGCTCCATGAGGCCTTCATCGCTGTTCTGCTTTAGTTTCACGGTAGTAAGCTTTCCACGACTCCTAGGGACTTTGCTTAAGCAACCGTTTCGGTACCAGAACACTGCGTAGAGACAGTAAGCTCTGGTCCTGCGTGTATGCTGCGTGTCAACCTAGAAATTGGAGACTGATGGCATAAGGCTTCTTTTCCCATTATGCAAGCTCCGTTCATGCGGCCTCGAAGCTACCTGAAAAGCATTGTTGTTGCCGGGGTTTTCCTCACTGCCGGCATGGTTCTGAGAAGAAAATGAGTTTTCTCCTAAGAAACCTTGGGTTTCCAGTTCCTTGTTGGAAGCTCACCCTGCTCTGCTCTATACCTAAAGTGAAAGTCAACGTGAGCCCAAGCTTCGAAGTAAGGCCCTGATTATCCTTGCAAAACGAGAGGCGTGCAGCGGCTCCATGAGGCCTTCATCGTTGTTCTGCTTTAGTGTCAAGGTAGTAAGCTTTTCAACACTCCTAGGGGCCTTGCTTCAGCACCCGTTTCAGTACCAGAAGACTGCGTAGAACCAGGAAGCTCTGCTCCTGCGTGTATGCTGCGTGTCAACCTAGAAATTAGAGACTGATGGCACAAGGCTAGTTTTCCCATTATGAAAGCTCCGTTGATGCGGCCCCGAAGCTACCTGAAAAGCACTGTTGTTACCGTGCTTTTACTTACAGCCGGCATGGCTCATAGAAGAAAATGAGTTTTCTCGAAAGAAACCTTGTGCTTCCAGTTCCTAGTGGGAAGCTCACCCTGCTCTGCTCTATACCAAACGTGAAAGTCAATGTGAGCACTAGCCTCGAAGTAAGGCCCTGATTATGCTGGCAAAACGGGAGGCGTGCAGCAGCTCCATGAGGCCTTCATCGCTGTTCTGCTTTAGTTTCACGGTAGTAAGCTTTCCACGACTCCTAGGGACTTTGCTTAAGCAACCGTTTCGGTACCAGAACACTGCGTAGAGACAGTAAGCTCTGGTCCTGCGTGTATGCTGCGTGTCAACCTAGAAATTGGAGACTGATGGCATAAGGCTTCTTTTCCCATTATGAAAGCTCCGTTCATGCGGCCTCGAAGCTACCTGAAAAGCATTGTTGTTGCCGGGGTTTTCCTCACTGCCGGCATGGTTCTGAGAAGAAAATGAGTTTTCTCCTAAGAAACCTTGGGTTTCCAGTTCCTTGTTGGAAGCTCACCCTGCTCTGCTCTATACCTAAAGTGAAAGTCAACGTGAGCCCAAGCTTCGAAGTAAGGCCCTGATTATCCTTGCAAAACGAGAGGCGTGCAGCGGCTCCATGAGGCCTTCATCGTTGTTCTGCTTTAGTGTCAAGGTAGTAAGCTTTTCAACACTCCTAGGGGCCTTGCTTCAGCACCCGTTTCAGTACCAGAAGACTGCGTAGAACCAGGAAGCTCTGCTCCTGCGTGTATGCTGCGTGTCAACCTAGAAATTAGAGACTGATGGCACAAGGCTAGTTTTCCCATTATGAAAGCTCCGTTGATGCGGCCCCGAAGCTACCTGAAAAGCACTGTTGTTACCGTGCTTTTACTTACAGCCGGCATGGCTCATAGAAGAAAATGAGTTTTCTCGAAAGAAACCTTGTGCTTCCAGTTCCTAGTTGGAAGCTCACCCTGCTGTGCTCTATACCAAACGTGAAAGTCAATGTGAGCACTAGCCTCGAAGTAAGGCCCAGATTATCCTGGCAAAACGGGAGGCGTGCAGCAGCTCCATGAGGCCTTCATCGCTGTTCTGCTTTAGTTTCACGGTAGTAAGCTTTCCACGACTCCTAGGGACTTTGCTTAAGCAACCGTTTCGGTACCAGAACACTGCGTAGAGACAGTAAGCTCTGGTCCTGCGTGTATGCTGCGTGTCAACCTAGAAATTGGAGACTGATGGCATAAGGCTTCTTTTCCCATTATGAAAGCTCCGTTCATGCGGCCTCGAAGCTACCTGAAAAGCATTGTTGTTGCCGGGGTTTTCCTCACTGCCGGCATGGTTCTGAGAAGAAAATGAGTTTTCTCCTAAGAAACCTTGGGTTTCCAGTTCCTTGTTGGAAGCTCACCCTGCTCTGCTCTATACCTAAAGTGAAAGTCAACGTGAGCCCAAGCTTCGAAGTAAGGCCCTGATTATCCTTGCAAAACGAGAGGCGTGCAGCGGCTCCATGAGGCCTTCATCGTTGTTCTGCTTTAGTGTCAAGGTAGTAAGCTTTTCAACACTCCTAGGGGCCTTGCTTCAGCACCCGTTTCAGTACCAGAAGACTGCGTAGAACCAGGAAGCTCTGCTCCTGCGTGTATGCTGCGTGTCAACCTAGAAATTAGAGACTGATGGCACAAGGCTAGTTTTCCCATTATGAAAGCTCCGTTGATGCGGCCCCGAAGCTACCTGAAAAGCACTGTTGTTACCGTGCTTTTACTTACAGCCGGCATGGCTCATAGAAGAAAATGAGTTTTCTCGAAAGAAACCTTGTGCTTCCAGTTCCTAGTGGGAAGCTCACCCTGCTCTGCTCTATACCAAACGTGAAAGTCAATGTGAGCACTAGCCTCGAAGTAAGGCCCTGATTATCCTGGCAAAACGGGAGGCGTGCAGCAGCTCCATGAGGCCTTCATCGCTGTTCTGCTTTAGTTTCACGGTAGTAAGCTTTCCAAGACTCCTAGGGACTTTGCTTAAGCAACCGTTTCGGTACCAGAACACTGCGTAGAGACAGTAAGCTCTGGTCCTGCGTGTATGCTGCGTGTCAACCTAGAAATTGGAGACTGATGGCATAAGGCTTCTTTTCCCATTATGCAAGCTCCGTTCATGCGGCCTCGAAGCTACCTGAAAAGCATTGTTGTTGCCGGGGTTTTCCTCACTGCCGGCATGGTTCTGAGAAGAAAATGAGTTTTCTCCTAAGAAACCTTGGGTTTCCAGTTCCTTGTTGGAAGCTCACCCTGCTCTGCTCTATACCTAAAGTGAAAGTCAACGTGAGCCCAAGCTTCGAAGTAAGGCCCTGATTATCCTTGCAAAACGAGAGGCGTGCAGCGGCTCCATGAGGCCTTCATCGTTGTTCTGCTTTAGTGTCAAGGTAGTAAGCTTTTCAACACTCCTAGGGGCCTTGCTTCAGCACCCGTTTCAGTACCAGAAGACTGCGTAGAACCAGGAAGCTCTGCTCCTGCGTGTATGCTGCGTGTCAACCTAGAAATTAGAGACTGATGGCACAAGGCTAGTTTTCCCATTATGAAAGCTCCGTTGATGCGGCCCCGAAGCTACCTGAAAAGCACTGTTGTTACCGTGCTTTTACTTACAGCCGGCATGGCTCATAGAAGAAAATGAGTTTTCTCGAAAGAAACCTTGTGCTTCCAGTTCCTAGTTGGAAGCTCACCCTGCTCTGCTCTATACCAAACGTGAAAGTCAATGTGAGCACTAGCCTCGAAGTAAGGCCCTGATTATGCTGGCAAAACGGGAGGCGTGCAGCAGCTCCATGAGGCCTTCATCGCTGTTCTGCTTTAGTTTCACGGTAGTAAGCTTTCCACGACTCCTAGGGACTTTGCTTAAGCAACCGTTTCGGTACCAGAACACTGCGTAGAGACAGTAAGCTCTGGTCCTGCGTGTATGCTGCGTGTCAACCTAGAAATTGGAGACTGATGGCATAAGGCTTCTTTTCCCATTATGAAAGCTCCGTTCATGCGGCCTCGAAGCTACCTGAAAAGCATTGTTGTTGCCGGGGTTTTCCTCACTGCCGGCATGGTTCTGAGAAGAAAATGAGTTTTCTCCTAAGAAACCTTGGGTTTCCAGTTCCTTGTTGGAAGCTCACCCTGCTCTGCTCTATACCTAAAGTGAAAGTCAACGTGAGCCCAAGCTTCGAAGTAAGGCCCTGATTATCCTTGCAAAACGAGAGGCGTGCAGCGGCTCCATGAGGCCTTCATCGTTGTTCTGCTTTAGTGTCAAGGTAGTAAGCTTTTCAACACTCCTAGGGGCCTTGCTTCAGCACCCGTTTCAGTACCAGAAGACTGCGTAGAACCAGGAAGCTCTGCTCCTGCGTGTATGCTGCGTGTCAACCTAGAAATTAGAGACTGATGGCACAAGGCTAGTTTTCCCATTATGAAAGCTCCGTTGATGCGGCCCCGAAGCTACCTGAAAAGCACTGTTGTTACCGTGCTTTTACTTACAGCCGGCATGGCTCATAGAAGAAAATGAGTTTTCTCGAAAGAAACCTTGTGCTTCCAGTTCCTAGTTGGAAGCTCACCCTGCTCTGCTCTATACCAAACGTGAAAGTCAATGTGAGCACTAGCCTCGAAGTAAGGCCCAGATTATCCTGGCAAAACGGGAGGCGTGCAGCAGCTCCATGAGGCCTTCATCGCTGTTCTGCTTTAGTTTCACGGTAGTAAGCTTTCCACGACTCCTAGGGACTTTGCTTAAGCAACCGTTTCGGTACCAGAACACTGCGTAGAGACAGTAAGCTCTGGTCCTGCGTGTATGCTGCGTGTCAACCTAGAAATTGGAGACTGATGGCATAAGGCTTCTTTTCCCATTATGAAAGCTCCGTTCATGCGGCCTCGAAGCTACCTGAAAAGCATTGTTGTTGCCGGGGTTTTCCTCACTGCCGGCATGGTTCTGAGAAGAAAATGAGTTTTCTCCTAAGAAACCTTGGGTTTCCAGTTCCTTGTTGGAAGCTCACCCTGCTCTGCTCTATACCTAAAGTGAAAGTCAACGTGAGCCCAAGCTTCGAAGTAAGGCCCTGATTATCCTTGCAAAACGAGAGGCGTGCAGCGGCTCCATGAGGCCTTCATCGTTGTTCTGCTTTAGTGTCAAGGTAGTAAGCTTTTCAACACTCCTAGGGGCCTTGCTTCAGCACCCGTTTCAGTACCAGAAGACTGCGTAGAACCAGGAAGCTCTGCTCCTGCGTGTATGCTGCGTGTCAACCTAGAAATTAGAGACTGATGGCACAAGGCTAGTTTTCCCATTATGAAAGCTCCGTTGATGCGGCCCCGAAGCTACCTGAAAAGCACTGTTGTTACCGTGCTTTTACTTACAGCCGGCATGGCTCATAGAAGAAAATGAG
The DNA here is from genome assembly GCF_028564815.1 of Eubalaena glacialis. NCBI lineage: Eukaryota > Metazoa > Chordata > Mammalia > Artiodactyla > Balaenidae > Eubalaena > Eubalaena glacialis. The sequence goes on along the minus strand of NC_083726.1, from coordinate 82,993,989 downwards.
TTTTCTCGAAAGAAACCTTGTGCTTCCAGTTCCTAGTTGGAAGCTCACCCTGCTCTGCTCTATACCAAACGTGAAAGTCAATGTGAGCACTAGCCTCGAAGTAAGGCCCAGATTATCCTGGCAAAACGGGAGGCGTGCAGCAGCTCCATGAGGCCTTCATCGCTGTTCTGCTTTAGTTTCACGGTAGTAAGCTTTCCACGACTCCTAGGGACTTTGCTTAAGCAACCGTTTCGGTACCAGAACACTGCGTAGAGACAGTAAGCTCTGGTCCTGCGTGTATGCTGCGTGTCAACCTAGAAATTGGAGACTGATGGCATAAGGCTTCTTTTCCCATTATGCAAGCTCCGTTCATGCGGCCTCGAAGCTACCTGAAAAGCATTGTTGTTGCCGGGGTTTTCCTCACTGCCGGCATGGTTCTGAGAAGAAAATGAGTTTTCTCCTAAGAAACCTTGGGTTTCCAGTTCCTTGTTGGAAGCTCACCCTGCTCTGCTCTATACCTAAAGTGAAAGTCAACGTGAGCCCAAGCTTCGAAGTAAGGCCCTGATTATCCTTGCAAAACGAGAGGCGTGCAGCGGCTCCATGAGGCCTTCATCGTTGTTCTGCTTTAGTGTCAAGGTAGTAAGCTTTTCAACACTCCTAGGGGCCTTGCTTCAGCACCCGTTTCAGTACCAGAAGACTGCGTAGAACCAGGAAGCTCTGCTCCTGCGTGTATGCTGCGTGTCAACCTAGAAATTAGAGACTGATGGCACAAGGCTAGTTTTCCCATTATGAAAGCTCCGTTGATGCGGCCCCGAAGCTACCTGAAAAGCACTGTTGTTACCGTGCTTTTACTTACAGCCGGCATGGCTCATAGAAGAAAATGAGTTTTCTCGAAAGAAACCTTGTGCTTCCAGTTCCTAGTTGGAAGCTCACCCTGCTCTGCTCTATACCAAACGTGAAAGTCAATGTGAGCACTAGCCTCGAAGTAAGGCCCTGATTATGCTGGCAAAACGGGAGGCGTGCAGCAGCTCCATGAGGCCTTCATCGCTGTTCTGCTTTAGTTTCACGGTAGTAAGCTTTCCACGACTCCTAGGGACTTTGCTTAAGCAACCGTTTCGGTACCAGAACACTGCGTAGAGACAGTAAGCTCTGGTCCTGCGTGTATGCTGCGTGTCAACCTAGAAATTGGAGACTGATGGCATAAGGCTTCTTTTCCCATTATGAAAGCTCCGTTCATGCGGCCTCGAAGCTACCTGAAAAGCATTGTTGTTGCCGGGGTTTTCCTCACTGCCGGCATGGTTCTGAGAAGAAAATGAGTTTTCTCCTAAGAAACCTTGGGTTTCCAGTTCCTTGTTGGAAGCTCACCCTGCTCTGCTCTATACCTAAAGTGAAAGTCAACGTGAGCCCAAGCTTCGAAGTAAGGCCCTGATTATCCTTGCAAAACGAGAGGCGTGCAGCGGCTCCATGAGGCCTTCATCGTTGTTCTGCTTTAGTGTCAAGGTAGTAAGCTTTTCAACACTCCTAGGGGCCTTGCTTCAGCACCCGTTTCAGTACCAGAAGACTGCGTAGAACCAGGAAGCTCTGCTCCTGCGTGTATGCTGCGTGTCAACCTAGAAATTAGAGACTGATGGCACAAGGCTAGTTTTCCCATTATGAAAGCTCCGTTGATGCGGCCCCGAAGCTACCTGAAAAGCACTGTTGTTACCGTGCTTTTACTTACAGCCGGCATGGCTCATAGAAGAAAATGAGTTTTCTCGAAAGAAACCTTGTGCTTCCAGTTCCTAGTTGGAAGCTCACCCTGCTCTGCTCTATACCAAACGTGAAAGTCAATGTGAGCACTAGCCTCGAAGTAAGGCCCAGATTATCCTGGCAAAACGGGAGGCGTGCAGCAGCTCCATGAGGCCTTCATCGCTGTTCTGCTTTAGTTTCACGGTAGTAAGCTTTCCACGACTCCTAGGGACTTTGCTTAAGCAACCGTTTCGGTACCAGAACACTGCGTAGAGACAGTAAGCTCTGGTCCTGCGTGTATGCTGCGTGTCAACCTAGAAATTGGAGACTGATGGCATAAGGCTTCTTTTCCCATTATGAAAGCTCCGTTCATGCGGCCTCGAAGCTACCTGAAAAGCATTGTTGTTGCCGGGGTTTTCCTCACTGCCGGCATGGTTCTGAGAAGAAAATGAGTTTTCTCCTAAGAAACCTTGGGTTTCCAGTTCCTTGTTGGAAGCTCACCCTGCTCTGCTCTATACCTAAAGTGAAAGTCAACGTGAGCCCAAGCTTCGAAGTAAGGCCCTGATTATCCTTGCAAAACGAGAGGCGTGCAGCGGCTCCATGAGGCCTTCATCGTTGTTCTGCTTTAGTGTCAAGGTAGTAAGCTTTTCAACACTCCTAGGGGCCTTGCTTCAGCACCCGTTTCAGTACCAGAAGACTGCGTAGAACCAGGAAGCTCTGCTCCTGCGTGTATGCTGCGTGTCAACCTAGAAATTACAGACTGATGGCACAAGGCTAGTTTTCCCATTATGAAAGCTCCGTTGATGCGGCCCCGAAGCTACCTGAAAAGCACTGTTGTTACCGTGCTTTTACTTACAGCCGGCATGGCTCATAGAAGAAAATGAGTTTTCTCGAAAGAAACCTTGTGCTTCCAGTTCCTAGTTGGAAGCTCACCCTGCTCTGCTCTATACCAAACGTGAAAGTCAATGTGAGCACTAGCCTCGAAGTAAGGCCCAGATTATCCTGGCAAAACGGGAGGCGTGCAGCAGCTCCATGAGGCCTTCATCGCTGTTCTGCTTTAGTTTCACGGTAGTAAGCTTTCCACGACTCCTAGGGACTTTGCTTAAGCAACCGTTTCGGTACCAGAACACTGCGTAGAGACAGTAAGCTCTGGTCCTGCGTGTATGCTGCGTGTCAACCTAGAAATTGGAGACTGATGGCATAAGGCTTCTTTTCCCATTATGCAAGCTCCGTTCATGCGGCCTCGAAGCTACCTGAAAAGCATTGTTGTTGCCGGGGTTTTCCTCACTGCCGGCATGGTTCTGAGAAGAAAATGAGTTTTCTCCTAAGAAACCTTGGGTTTCCAGTTCCTTGTTGGAAGCTCACCCTGCTCTGCTCTATACCTAAAGTGAAAGTCAACGTGAGCCCAAGCTTCGAAGTAAGGCCCTGATTATCCTTGCAAAACGAGAGGCGTGCAGCGGCTCCATGAGGCCTTCATCGTTGTTCTGCTTTAGTGTCAAGGTAGTAAGCTTTTCAACACTCCTAGGGGCCTTGCTTCAGCACCCGTTTCAGTACCAGAAGACTGCGTAGAACCAGGAAGCTCTGCTCCTGCGTGTATGCTGCGTGTCAACCTAGAAATTAGAGACTGATGGCACAAGGCTAGTTTTCCCATTATGAAAGCTCCGTTGATGCGGCCCCGAAGCTACCTGAAAAGCACTGTTGTTACCGTGCTTTTACTTACAGCCGGCATGGCTCATAGAAGAAAATGAGTTTTCTCGAAAGAAACCTTGTGCTTCCAGTTCCTAGTTGGAAGCTCACCCTGCTCTGCTCTATACCAAACGTGAAAGTCAATGTGAGCACTAGCCTCGAAGTAAGGCCCTGATTATCCTGGCAAAACGGGAGGCGTGCAGCAGCTCCATGAGGCCTTCATCGCTGTTCTGCTTTAGTTTCACGGTAGTAAGCTTTCCAAGACTCCTAGGGACTTTGCTTAAGCAACCGTTTCGGTACCAGAACACTGCGTAGAGACAGTAAGCTCTGGTCCTGCGTGTATGCTGCGTGTCAACCTAGAAATTGGAGACTGATGGCATAAGGCTTCTTTTCCCATTATGAAAGCTCCGTTCATGCGGCCTCGAAGCTACCTGAAAAGCATTGTTGTTGCCGGGGTTTTCCTCACTGCCGGCATGGTTCTGAGAAGAAAATGAGTTTTCTCCTAAGAAACCTTGGGTTTCCAGTTCCTTGTTGGAAGCTCACCCTGCTCTGCTCTATACCTAAAGTGAAAGTCAACGTGAGCCCAAGCTTCGAAGTAAGGCCCTGATTATCCTTGCAAAACGAGAGGCGTGCAGCGGCTCCATGAGGCCTTCATCGTTGTTCTGCTTTAGTGTCAAGGTAGTAAGCTTTTCAACACTCCTAGGGGCCTTGCTTCAGCACCCGTTTCAGTACCAGAAGACTGCGTAGAACCAGGAAGCTCTGCTCCTGCGTGTATGCTGCGTGTCAACCTAGAAATTAGAGACTGATGGCACAAGGCTAGTTTTCCCATTATGAAAGCTCCGTTGATGCGGCCCCGAAGCTACCTGAAAAGCACTGTTGTTACCGTGCTTTTACTTACAGCCGGCATGGCTCATAGAAGAAAATGAGTTTTCTCGAAAGAAACCTTGTGCTTCCAGTTCCTAGTTGGAAGCTCACCCTGCTGTGCTCTATACCAAACGTGAAAGTCAATGTGAGCACTAGCCTCGAAGTAAGGCCCAGATTATCCTGGCAAAACGGGAGGCGTGCAGCAGCTCCATGAGGCCTTCATCGCTGTTCTGCTTTAGTTTCACGGTAGTAAGCTTTCCACGACTCCTAGGGACTTTGCTTAAGCAACCGTTTCGGTACCAGAACACTGCGTAGAGACAGTAAGCTCTGGTCCTGCGTGTATGCTGCGTGTCAACCTAGAAATTGGAGACTGATGGCATAAGGCTTCTTTTCCCATTATGAAAGCTCCGTTCATGCGGCCTCGAAGCTACCTGAAAAGCATTGTTGTTGCCGGGGTTTTCCTCACTGCCGGCATGGTTCTGAGAAGAAAATGAGTTTTCTCCTAAGAAACCTTGGGTTTCCAGTTCCTTGTTGGAAGCTCACCCTGCTCTGCTCTATACCTAAAGTGAAAGTCAACGTGAGCCCAAGCTTCGAAGTAAGGCCCTGATTATCCTTGCAAAACGAGAGGCGTGCAGCGGCTCCATGAGGCCTTCATCGTTGTTCTGCTTTAGTGTCAAGGTAGTAAGCTTTTCAACACTCCTAGGGGCCTTGCTTCAGCACCCGTTTCAGTACCAGAAGACTGCGTAGAACCAGGAAGCTCTGCTCCTGCGTGTATGCTGCGTGTCAACCTAGAAATTAGAGACTGATGGCACAAGGCTAGTTTTCCCATTATGAAAGCTCCGTTGATGCGGCCCCGAAGCTACCTGAAAAGCACTGTTGTTACCGTGCTTTTACTTACAGCCGGCATGGCTCATAGAAGAAAATGAGTTTTCTCGAAAGAAACCTTGTGCTTCCAGTTCCTAGTGGGAAGCTCACCCTGCTCTGCTCTATACCAAACGTGAAAGTCAATGTGAGCACTAGCCTCGAAGTAAGGCCCTGATTATCCTGGCAAAACGGGAGGCGTGCAGCAGCTCCATGAGGCCTTCATCGCTGTTCTGCTTTAGTTTCACGGTAGTAAGCTTTCCAAGACTCCTAGGGACTTTGCTTAAGCAACCGTTTCGGTACCAGAACACTGCGTAGAGACAGTAAGCTCTGGTCCTGCGTGTATGCTGCGTGTCAACCTAGAAATTGGAGACTGATGGCATAAGGCTTCTTTTCCCATTATGCAAGCTCCGTTCATGCGGCCTCGAAGCTACCTGAAAAGCATTGTTGTTGCCGGGGTTTTCCTCACTGCCGGCATGGTTCTGAGAAGAAAATGAGTTTTCTCCTAAGAAACCTTGGGTTTCCAGTTCCTTGTTGGAAGCTCACCCTGCTCTGCTCTATACCTAAAGTGAAAGTCAACGTGAGCCCAAGCTTCGAAGTAAGGCCCTGATTATCCTTGCAAAACGAGAGGCGTGCAGCGGCTCCATGAGGCCTTCATCGTTGTTCTGCTTTAGTGTCAAGGTAGTAAGCTTTTCAACACTCCTAGGGGCCTTGCTTCAGCACCCGTTTCAGTACCAGAAGACTGCGTAGAACCAGGAAGCTCTGCTCCTGCGTGTATGCTGCGTGTCAACCTAGAAATTAGAGACTGATGGCACAAGGCTAGTTTTCCCATTATGAAAGCTCCGTTGATGCGGCCCCGAAGCTACCTGAAAAGCACTGTTGTTACCGTGCTTTTACTTACAGCCGGCATGGCTCATAGAAGAAAATGAGTTTTCTCGAAAGAAACCTTGTGCTTCCAGTTCCTAGTTGGAAGCTCACCCTGCTCTGCTCTATACCAAACGTGAAAGTCAATGTGAGCACTAGCCTCGAAGTAAGGCCCTGATTATGCTGGCAAAACGGGAGGCGTGCAGCAGCTCCATGAGGCCTTCATCGCTGTTCTGCTTTAGTTTCACGGTAGTAAGCTTTCCACGACTCCTAGGGACTTTGCTTAAGCAACCGTTTCGGTACCAGAACACTGCGTAGAGACAGTAAGCTCTGGTCCTGCGTGTATGCTGCGTGTCAACCTAGAAATTGGAGACTGATGGCATAAGGCTTCTTTTCCCATTATGAAAGCTCCGTTCATGCGGCCTCGAAGCTACCTGAAAAGCATTGTTGTTGCCGGGGTTTTCCTCACTGCCGGCATGGTTCTGAGAAGAAAATGAGTTTTCTCCTAAGAAACCTTGGGTTTCCAGTTCCTTGTTGGAAGCTCACCCTGCTCTGCTCTATACCTAAAGTGAAAGTCAACGTGAGCCCAAGCTTCGAAGTAAGGCCCTGATTATCCTTGCAAAACGAGAGGCGTGCAGCGGCTCCATGAGGCCTTCATCGTTGTTCTGCTTTAGTGTCAAGGTAGTAAGCTTTTCAACACTCCTAGGGGCCTTGCTTCAGCACCCGTTTCAGTACCAGAAGACTGCGTAGAACCAGGAAGCTCTGCTCCTGCGTGTATGCTGCGTGTCAACCTAGAAATTAGAGACTGATGGCACAAGGCTAGTTTTCCCATTATGAAAGCTCCGTTGATGCGGCCCCGAAGCTACCTGAAAAGCACTGTTGTTACCGTGCTTTTACTTACAGCCGGCATGGCTCATAGAAGAAAATGAGTTTTCTCGAAAGAAACCTTGTGCTTCCAGTTCCTAGTTGGAAGCTCACCCTGCTCTGCTCTATACCAAACGTGAAAGTCAATGTGAGCACTAGCCTCGAAGTAAGGCCCAGATTATCCTGGCAAAACGGGAGGCGTGCAGCAGCTCCATGAGGCCTTCATCGCTGTTCTGCTTTAGTTTCACGGTAGTAAGCTTTCCACGACTCCTAGGGACTTTGCTTAAGCAACCGTTTCGGTACCAGAACACTGCGTAGAGACAGTAAGCTCTGGTCCTGCGTGTATGCTGCGTGTCAACCTAGAAATTGGAGACTGATGGCATAAGGCTTCTTTTCCCATTATGAAAGCTCCGTTCATGCGGCCTCGAAGCTACCTGAAAAGCATTGTTGTTGCCGGGGTTTTCCTCACTGCCGGCATGGTTCTGAGAAGAAAATGAGTTTTCTCCTAAGAAACCTTGGGTTTCCAGTTCCTTGTTGGAAGCTCACCCTGCTCTGCTCTATACCTAAAGTGAAAGTCAACGTGAGCCCAAGCTTCGAAGTAAGGCCCTGATTATCCTTGCAAAACGAGAGGCGTGCAGCGGCTCCATGAGGCCTTCATCGTTGTTCTGCTTTAGTGTCAAGGTAGTAAGCTTTTCAACACTCCTAGGGGCCTTGCTTCAGCACCCGTTTCAGTACCAGAAGACTGCGTAGAACCAGGAAGCTCTGCTCCTGCGTGTATGCTGCGTGTCAACCTAGAAATTAGAGACTGATGGCACAAGGCTAGTTTTCCCATTATGAAAGCTCCGTTGATGCGGCCCCGAAGCTACCTGAAAAGCACTGTTGTTACCGTGCTTTTACTTACAGCCGGCATGGCTCATAGAAGAAAATGAGTTTTCTCGAAAGAAACCTTGTGCTTCCAGTTCCTAGTGGGAAGCTCACCCTGCTCTGCTCTATACCAAACGTGAAAGTCAATGTGAGCACTAGCCTCGAAGTAAGGCCCTGATTATCCTGGCAAAACGGGAGGCGTGCAGCAGCTCCATGAGGCCTTCATCGCTGTTCTGCTTTAGTTTCACGGTAGTAAGCTTTCCACGACTCCTAGGGACTTTGCTTAAGCAACCGTTTCGGTACCAGAACACTGCGTAGAGACAGTAAGCTCTGGTCCTGCGTGTATGCTGCGTGTCAACCTAGAAATTGGAGACTGATGGCATAAGGCTTCTTTTCCCATTATGCAAGCTCCGTTCATGCGGCCTCGAAGCTACCTGAAAAGCATTGTTGTTGCCGGGGTTTTCCTCACTGCCGGCATGGTTCTGAGAAGAAAATGAGTTTTCTCCGAAGAAACCTTGGGTTTCCAGTTCCTTGTTGGAAGCTCACCCTGCTCTGCTCTATACCTAAAGTGAAAGTCAACGTGAGCCCAAGCTTCGAAGTAAGGCCCTGATTATCCTTGCAAAACGAGAGGCGTGCAGCGGCTCCATGAGGCCTTCATCGTTGTTCTGCTTTAGTGTCAAGGTAGTAAGCTTTTCAACACTCCTAGGGGCCTTGCTTCAGCACCCGTTTCAGTACCAGAAGACTGCGTAGAACCAGGAAGCTCTGCTCCTGCGTGTATGCTGCGTGTCAACCTAGAAATTAGAGACTGATGGCACAAGGCTAGTTTTCCCATTATGAAAGCTCCGTTGATGCGGCCCCGAAGCTACCTGAAAAGCACTGTTGTTACCGTGCTTTTACTTACAGCCGGCATGGCTCATAGAAGAAAATGAGTTTTCTCGAAAGAAACCTTGTGCTTCCAGTTCCTAGTTGGAAGCTCACCCTGCTCTGCTCTATACCAAACGTGAAAGTCAATGTGAGCACTAGCCTCGAAGTAAGGCCCAGATTATCCTGGCAAAACGGGAGGCGTGCAGCAGCTCCATGAGGCCTTCATCGCTGTTCTGCTTTAGTTTCACGGTAGTAAGCTTTCCACGACTCCTAGGGACTTTGCTTAAGCAACCGTTTCGGTACCAGAACACTGCGTAGAGACAGTAAGCTCTGGTCCTGCGTGTATGCTGCGTGTCAACCTAGAAATTGGAGACTGATGGCATAAGGCTTCTTTTCCCATTATGCAAGCTCCGTTCATGCGGCCTCGAAGCTACCTGAAAAGCATTGTTGTTGCCGGGGTTTTCCTCACTGCCGGCATGGTTCTGAGAAGAAAATGAGTTTTCTCCTAAGAAACCTTGGGTTTCCAGTTCCTTGTTGGAAGCTCACCCTGCTCTGCTCTATACCTAAAGTGAAAGTCAACGTGAGCCCAAGCTTCGAAGTAAGGCCCTGATTATCCTTGCAAAACGAGAGGCGTGCAGCGGCTCCATGAGGCCTTCATCGTTGTTCTGCTTTAGTGTCAAGGTAGTAAGCTTTTCAACACTCCTAGGGGCCTTGCTTCAGCACCCGTTTCAGTACCAGAAGACTGCGTAGAACCAGGAAGCTCTGCTCCTGCGTGTATGCTGCGTGTCAACCTAGAAATTAGAGACTGATGGCACAAGGCTAGTTTTCCCATTATGAAAGCTCCGTTGATGCGGCCCCGAAGCTACCTGAAAAGCACTGTTGTTACCGTGCTTTTACTTACAGCCGGCATGGCTCATAGAAGAAAATGAGTTTTCTCGAAAGAAACCTTGTGCTTCCAGTTCCTAGTTGGAAGCTCACCCTGCTCTGCTCTATACCAAACGTGAAAGTCAATGTGAGCACTAGCCTCGAAGTAAGGCCCAGATTATCCTGGCAAAACGGGAGGCGTGCAGCAGCTCCATGAGGCCTTCATCGCTGTTCTGCTTTAGTTTCACGGTAGTAAGCTTTCCACGACTCCTAGGGACTTTGCTTAAGCAACCGTTTCGGTACCAGAACACTGCGTAGAGACAGTAAGCTCTGGTCCTGCGTGTATGCTGCGTGTCAACCTAGAAATTGGAGACTGATGGCATAAGGCTTCTTTTCCCATTATGAAAGCTCCGTTCATGCGGCCTCGAAGCTACCTGAAAAGCATTGTTGTTGCCGGGGTTTTCCTCACTGCCGGCATGGTTCTGAGAAGAAAATGAGTTTTCTCCTAAGAAACCTTGGGTTTCCAGTTCCTTGTTGGAAGCTCACCCTGCTCTGCTCTATACCTAAAGTGAAAGTCAACGTGAGCCCAAGCTTCGAAGTAAGGCCCTGATTATCCTTGCAAAACGAGAGGCGTGCAGCGGCTCCATGAGGCCTTCATCGTTGTTCTGCTTTAGTGTCAAGGTAGTAAGCTTTTCAACACTCCTAGGGGCCTTGCTTCAGCACCCGTTTCAGTACCAGAAGACTGCGTAGAACCAGGAAGCTCTGCTCCTGCGTGTATGCTGCGTGTCAACCTAGAAATTAGAGACTGATGGCACAAGGCTAGTTTTCCCATTATGAAAGCTCCGTTGATGCGGCCCCGAAGCTACCTGAAAAGCACTGTTGTTACCGTGCTTTTACTTACAGCCGGCATGGCTCATAGAAGAAAATGAGTTTTCTCGAAAGAAACCTTGTGCTTCCAGTTCCTAGTTGGAAGCTCACCCTGCTCTGCTCTATACCAAACGTGAAAGTCAATGTGAGCACTAGCCTCGAAGTAAGGCCCTGATTATCCTGGCAAAACGGGAGGCGTGCAGCAGCTCCATGAGGCCTTCATCGCTGTTCTGCTTTAGTTTCACGGTAGTAAGCTTTCCAAGACTCCTAGGGACTTTGCTTAAGCAACCGTTTCGGTACCAGAACACTGCGTAGAGACAGTAAGCTCTGGTCCTGCGTGTATGCTGCGTGTCAACCTAGAAATTGGAGACTGATGGCATAAGGCTTCTTTTCCCATTATGAAAGCTCCGTTCATGCGGCCTCGAAGCTACCTGAAAAGCATTGTTGTTGCCGGGGTTTTCCTCACTGCCGGCATGGTTCTGAGAAGAAAATGAGTTTTCTCCTAAGAAACCTTGGGTTTCCAGTTCCTTGTTGGAAGCTCACCCTGCTCTGCTCTATACCTAAAGTGAAAGTCAACGTGAGCCCAAGCTTCGAAGTAAGGCCCTGATTATCCTTGCAAAACGAGAGGCGTGCAGCGGCTCCATGAGGCCTTCATCGTTGTTCTGCTTTAGTGTCAAGGTAGTAAGCTTTTCAACACTCCTAGGGGCCTTGCTTCAGCACCCGTTTCAGTACCAGAAGACTGCGTAGAACCAGGAAGCTGTGCTCCTGCGTGTATGCTGCGTGTCAACCTAGAAATTAGAGACTGATGGCACAAGGCTAGTTTTCCCATTATGAAAGCTCCGTTGATGCGGCCCCGAAGCTACCTGAAAAGCACTGTTGTTACCGTGCTTTTACTTACAGCCGGCATGGCTCATAGAAGAAAATGAGTTTTCTCGAAAGAAACCTTGTGCTTCCAGTTCCTAGTTGGAAGCTCACCCTGCTCTGCTCTATACCAAACGTGAAAGTCAATGTGAGCACTAGCCTCGAAGTAAGGCCCAGATTATCCTGGCAAAACGGGAGGCGTGCAGCAGCTCCATGAGGCCTTCATCGCTGTTCTGCTTTAGTTTCACGGTAGTAAGCTTTCCACGACTCCTAGGGACTTTGCTTAAGCAACCGTTTCGGTACCAGAACACTGCGTAGAGACAGTAAGCTCTGGTCCTGCGTGTATGCTGCGTGTCAACCTAGAAATTGGAGACTGATGGCATAAGGCTTCTTTTCCCATTATGAAAGCTCCGTTCATGCGGCCTCGAAGCTACCTGAAAAGCATTGTTGTTGCCGGGGTTTTCCTCACTGCCGGCATGGTTCTGAGAAGAAAATGAGTTTTCTCCTAAGAAACCTTGGGTTTCCAGTTCCTTGTTGGAAGCTCACCCTGCTCTGCTCTATACCTAAAGTGAAAGTCAACGTGAGCCCAAGCTTCGAAGTAAGGCCCTGATTATCCTTGCAAAACGAGAGGCGTGCAGCGGCTCCATGAGGCCTTCATCGTTGTTCTGCTTTAGTGTCAAGGTAGTAAGCTTTTCAACACTCCTAGGGGCCTTGCTTCAGCACCCGTTTCAGTACCAGAAGACTGCGTAGAACCAGGAAGCTCTGCTCCTGCGTGTATGCTGCGTGTCAACCTAGAAATTAGAGACTGATGGCACAAGGCTAGTTTTCCCATTATGAAAGCTCCGTTGATGCGGCCCCGAAGCTACCTGAAAAGCACTGTTGTTACCGTGCTTTTACTTACAGCCGGCATGGCTCATAGAAGAAAATGAGTTTTCTCGAAAGAAACCTTGTGCTTCCAGTTCCTAGTGGGAAGCTCACCCTGCTCTGCTCTATACCAAACGTGAAAGTCAATGTGAGCACTAGCCTCGAAGTAAGGCCCTGATTATCCTGGCAAAACGGGAGGCGTGCAGCAGCTCCATGAGGCCTTCATCGCTGTTCTGCTTTAGTTTCACGGTAGTAAGCTTTCCAAGACTCCTAGGGACTTTGCTTAAGCAACCGTTTCGGTACCAGAACACTGCGTAGAGACAGTAAGCTCTGGTCCTGCGTGTATGCTGCGTGTCAACCTAGAAATTGGAGACTGATGGCATAAGGCTTCTTTTCCCATTATGCAAGCTCCGTTCATGCGGCCTCGAAGCTACCTGAAAAGCATTGTTGTTGCCGGGGTTTTCCTCACTGCCGGCATGGTTCTGAGAAGAAAATGAGTTTTCTCCTAAGAAACCTTGGGTTTCCAGTTCCTTGTTGGAAGCTCACCCTGCTCTGCTCTATACCTAAAGTGAAAGTCAACGTGAGCCCAAGCTTCGAAGTAAGGCCCTGATTATCCTTGCAAAACGAGAGGCGTGCAGCGGCTCCATGAGGCCTTCATCGTTGTTCTGCTTTAGTGTCAAGGTAGTAAGCTTTTCAACACTCCTAGGGGCCTTGCTTCAGCACCCGTTTCAGTACCAGAAGACTGCGTAGAACCAGGAAGCTCTGCTCCTGCGTGTATGCTGCGTGTCAACCTAGAAATTAGAGACTGATGGCACAAGGCTAGTTTTCCCATTATGAAAGCTCCGTTGATGCGGCCCCGAAGCTACCTGAAAAGCACTGTTGTTACCGTGCTTTTACTTACAGCCGGCATGGCTCATAGAAGAAAATGAGTTTTCTCGAAAGAAACCTTGTGCTTCCAGTTCCTAGTTGGAAGCTCACCCTGCTCTGCTCTATACCAAACGTGAAAGTCAATGTGAGCACTAGCCTCGAAGTAAGGCCCTGATTATGCTGGCAAAACGGGAGGCGTGCAGCAGCTCCATGAGGCCTTCATCGCTGTTCTGCTTTAGTTTCACGGTAGTAAGCTTTCCACGACTCCTAGGGACTTTGCTTAAGCAACCGTTTCGGTACCAGAACACTGCGTAGAGACAGTAAGCTCTGGTCCTGCGTGTATGCTGCGTGTCAACCTAGAAATTGGAGACTGATGGCATAAGGCTTCTTTTCCCATTATGAAAGCTCCGTTCATGCGGCCTCGAAGCTACCTGAAAAGCATTGTTGTTGCCGGGGTTTTCCTCACTGCCGGCATGGTTCTGAGAAGAAAATGAGTTTTCTCCTAAGAAACCTTGGGTTTCCAGTTCCTTGTTGGAAGCTCACCCTGCTCTGCTCTATACCTAAAGTGAAAGTCAACGTGAGCCCAAGCTTCGAAGTAAGGCCCTGATTATCCTTGCAAAACGAGAGGCGTGCAGCGGCTCCATGAGGCCTTCATCGTTGTTCTGCTTTAGTGTCAAGGTAGTAAGCTTTTCAACACTCCTAGGGGCCTTGCTTCAGCACCCGTTTCAGTACCAGAAGACTGCGTAGAACCAGGAAGCTCTGCTCCTGCGTGTATGCTGCGTGTCAACCTAGAAATTAGAGACTGATGGCACAAGGCTAGTTTTCCCATTATGAAAGCTCCGTTGATGCGGCCCCGAAGCTACCTGAAAAGCACTGTTGTTACCGTGCTTTTACTTACAGCCGGCATGGCTCATAGAAGAAAATGAGTTTTCTCGAAAGAAACCTTGTGCTTCCAGTTCCTAGTTGGAAGCTCACCCTGCTCTGCTCTATACCAAACGTGAAAGTCAATGTGAGCACTAGCCTCGAAGTAAGGCCCAGATTATCCTGGCAAAACGGGAGGCGTGCAGCAGCTCCATGAGGCCTTCATCGCTGTTCTGCTTTAGTTTCACGGTAGTAAGCTTTCCACGACTCCTAGGGACTTTGCTTAAGCAACCGTTTCGGTACCAGAACACTGCGTAGAGACAGTAAGCTCTGGTCCTGCGTGTATGCTGCGTGTCAACCTAGAAATTGGAGACTGATGGCATAAGGCTTCTTTTCCCATTATGAAAGCTCCGTTCATGCGGCCTCGAAGCTACCTGAAAAGCATTGTTGTTGCCGGGGTTTTCCTCACTGCCGGCATGGTTCTGAGAAGAAAATGAGTTTTCTCCTAAGAAACCTTGGGTTTCCAGTTCCTTGTTGGAAGCTCACCCTGCTCTGCTCTATACCTAAAGTGAAAGTCAACGTGAGCCCAAGCTTCGAAGTAAGGCCCTGATTATCCTTGCAAAACGAGAGGCGTGCAGCGGCTCCATGAGGCCTTCATCGTTGTTCTGCTTTAGTGTCAAGGTAGTAAGCTTTTCAACACTCCTAGGGGCCTTGCTTCAGCACCCGTTTCAGTACCAGAAGACTGCGTAGAACCAGGAAGCTCTGCTCCTGCGTGTATGCTGCGTGTCAACCTAGAAATTAGAGACTGATGGCACAAGGCTAGTTTTCCCATTATGAAAGCTCCGTTGATGCGGCCCCGAAGCTACCTGAAAAGCACTGTTGTTACCGTGCTTTTACTTACAGCCGGCATGGCTCATAGAAGAAAATGAGTTTTCTCGAAAGAAACCTTGTGCTTCCAGTTCCTAGTGGGAAGCTCACCCTGCTCTGCTCTATACCAAACGTGAAAGTCAATGTGAGCACTAGCCTCGAAGTAAGGCCCTGATTATCCTGGCAAAACGGGAGGCGTGCAGCAGCTCCATGAGGCCTTCATCGCTGTTCTGCTTTAGTTTCACGGTAGTAAGCTTTCCACGACTCCTAGGGACTTTGCTTAAGCAACCGTTTCGGTACCAGAACACTGCGTAGAGACAGTAAGCTCTGGTCCTGCGTGTATGCTGCGTGTCAACCTAGAAATTGGAGACTGATGGCATAAGGCTTCTTTTCCCATTATGCAAGCTCCGTTCATGCGGCCTCGAAGCTACCTGAAAAGCATTGTTGTTGCCGGGGTTTTCCTCACTGCCGGCATGGTTCTGAGAAGAAAATGAGTTTTCTCCTAAGAAACCTTGGGTTTCCAGTTCCTTGTTGGAAGCTCACCCTGCTCTGCTCTATACCTAAAGTGAAAGTCAACGTGAGCCCAAGCTTCGAAGTAAGGC
Organism: Eubalaena glacialis; assembly: GCF_028564815.1. Taxonomy (NCBI): domain Eukaryota; kingdom Metazoa; phylum Chordata; class Mammalia; order Artiodactyla; family Balaenidae; genus Eubalaena; species Eubalaena glacialis. The sequence goes on along the minus strand of NC_083726.1, from coordinate 82,978,762 downwards.
CCTGATTATCCTTGCAAAACGAGAGGCGTGCAGCGGCTCCATGAGGCCTTCATCGTTGTTCTGCTTTAGTGTCAAGGTAGTAAGCTTTTCAACACTCCTAGGGGCCTTGCTTCAGCACCCGTTTCAGTACCAGAAGACTGCGTAGAACCAGGAAGCTCTGCTCCTGCGTGTATGCTGCGTGTCAACCTAGAAATTAGAGACTGATGGCACAAGGCTAGTTTTCCCATTATGAAAGCTCCGTTGATGCGGCCCCGAAGCTACCTGAAAAGCACTGTTGTTACCGTGCTTTTACTTACAGCCGGCATGGCTCATAGAAGAAAATGAGTTTTCTCGAAAGAAACCTTGTGCTTCCAGTTCCTAGTTGGAAGCTCACCCTGCTCTGCTCTATACCAAACGTGAAAGTCAATGTGAGCACTAGCCTCGAAGTAAGGCCCAGATTATCCTGGCAAAACGGGAGGCGTGCAGCAGCTCCATGAGGCCTTCATCGCTGTTCTGCTTTAGTTTCACGGTAGTAAGCTTTCCACGACTCCTAGGGACTTTGCTTAAGCAACCGTTTCGGTACCAGAACACTGCGTAGAGACAGTAAGCTCTGGTCCTGCGTGTATGCTGCGTGTCAACCTAGAAATTGGAGACTGATGGCATAAGGCTTCTTTTCCCATTATGCAAGCTCCGTTCATGCGGCCTCGAAGCTACCTGAAAAGCATTGTTGTTGCCGGGGTTTTCCTCACTGCCGGCATGGTTCTGAGAAGAAAATGAGTTTTCTCCTAAGAAACCTTGGGTTTCCAGTTCCTTGTTGGAAGCTCACCCTGCTCTGCTCTATACCTAAAGTGAAAGTCAACGTGAGCCCAAGCTTCGAAGTAAGGCCCTGATTATCCTTGCAAAACGAGAGGCGTGCAGCGGCTCCATGAGGCCTTCATCGTTGTTCTGCTTTAGTGTCAAGGTAGTAAGCTTTTCAACACTCCTAGGGGCCTTGCTTCAGCACCCGTTTCAGTACCAGAAGACTGCGTAGAACCAGGAAGCTCTGCTCCTGCGTGTATGCTGCGTGTCAACCTAGAAATTAGAGACTGATGGCACAAGGCTAGTTTTCCCATTATGAAAGCTCCGTTGATGCGGCCCCGAAGCTACCTGAAAAGCACTGTTGTTACCGTGCTTTTACTTACAGCCGGCATGGCTCATAGAAGAAAATGAGTTTTCTCGAAAGAAACCTTGTGCTTCCAGTTCCTAGTTGGAAGCTCACCCTGCTCTGCTCTATACCAAACGTGAAAGTCAATGTGAGCACTAGCCTCGAAGTAAGGCCCAGATTATCCTGGCAAAACGGGAGGCGTGCAGCAGCTCCATGAGGCCTTCATCGCTGTTCTGCTTTAGTTTCACGGTAGTAAGCTTTCCACGACTCCTAGGGACTTTGCTTAAGCAACCGTTTCGGTACCAGAACACTGCGTAGAGACAGTAAGCTCTGGTCCTGCGTGTATGCTGCGTGTCAACCTAGAAATTGGAGACTGATGGCATAAGGCTTCTTTTCCCATTATGAAAGCTCCGTTCATGCGGCCTCGAAGCTACCTGAAAAGCATTGTTGTTGCCGGGGTTTTCCTCACTGCCGGCATGGTTCTGAGAAGAAAATGAGTTTTCTCCTAAGAAACCTTGGGTTTCCAGTTCCTTGTTGGAAGCTCACCCTGCTCTGCTCTATACCTAAAGTGAAAGTCAACGTGAGCCCAAGCTTCGAAGTAAGGCCCTGATTATCCTTGCAAAACGAGAGGCGTGCAGCGGCTCCATGAGGCCTTCATCGTTGTTCTGCTTTAGTGTCAAGGTAGTAAGCTTTTCAACACTCCTAGGGGCCTTGCTTCAGCACCCGTTTCAGTACCAGAAGACTGCGTAGAACCAGGAAGCTCTGCTCCTGCGTGTATGCTGCGTGTCAACCTAGAAATTAGAGACTGATGGCACAAGGCTAGTTTTCCCATTATGAAAGCTCCGTTGATGCGGCCCCGAAGCTACCTGAAAAGCACTGTTGTTACCGTGCTTTTACTTACAGCCGGCATGGCTCATAGAAGAAAATGAGTTTTCTCGAAAGAAACCTTGTGCTTCCAGTTCCTAGTGGGAAGCTCACCCTGCTCTGCTCTATACCAAACGTGAAAGTCAATGTGAGCACTAGCCTCGAAGTAAGGCCCTGATTATCCTGGCAAAACGGGAGGCGTGCAGCAGCTCCATGAGGCCTTCATCGCTGTTCTGCTTTAGTTTCACGGTAGTAAGCTTTCCAAGACTCCTAGGGACTTTGCTTAAGCAACCGTTTCGGTACCAGAACACTGCGTAGAGACAGTAAGCTCTGGTCCTGCGTGTATGCTGCGTGTCAACCTAGAAATTGGAGACTGATGGCATAAGGCTTCTTTTCCCATTATGAAAGCTCCGTTCATGCGGCCTCGAAGCTACCTGAAAAGCATTGTTGTTGCCGGGGTTTTCCTCACTGCCGGCATGGTTCTGAGAAGAAAATGAGTTTTCTCCTAAGAAACCTTGGGTTTCCAGTTCCTTGTTGGAAGCTCACCCTGCTCTGCTCTATACCTAAAGTGAAAGTCAACGTGAGCCCAAGCTTCGAAGTAAGGCCCTGATTATCCTTGCAAAACGAGAGGCGTGCAGCGGCTCCATGAGGCCTTCATCGTTGTTCTGCTTTAGTGTCAAGGTAGTAAGCTTTTCAACACTCCTAGGGGCCTTGCTTCAGCACCCGTTTCAGTACCAGAAGACTGCGTAGAACCAGGAAGCCCTGCTCCTGCGTGTATGCTGCGTGTCAACCTAGAAATTAGAGACTGATGGCACAAGGCTAGTTTTCCCATTATGAAAGCTCCGTTGATGCGGCCCCGAAGCTACCTGAAAAGCACTGTTGTTACCGTGCTTTTACTTACAGCCGGCATGGCTCATAGAAGAAAATGAGTTTTCTCGAAAGAAACCTTGTGCTTCCAGTTCCTAGTTGGAAGCTCACCCTGCTCTGCTCTATACCAAACGTGAAAGTCAATGTGAGCACTAGCCTCGAAGTAAGGCCCTGATTATCCTGGCAAAACGGGAGGCGTGCAGCAGCTCCATGAGGCCTTCATCGCTGTTCTGCTTTAGTTTCACGGTAGTAAGCATTCCACGACTCCTAGGGACTTTGCTTAAGCAACCGTTTCGGTACCAGAACACTGCGTAGAGACAGTAAGCTCTGGTCCTGCGTGTATGCTGCGTGTCAACCTAGAAATTGGAGACTGATGGCATAAGGCTTCTTTTCCCATTATGAAAGCTCCGTTCATGCGGCCTCGAAGCTACCTGAAAAGCATTGTTGTTGCCGGGGTTTTCCTCACTGCCGGCATGGTTCTGAGAAGAAAATGAGTTTTCTCCTAAGAAACCTTGGGTTTCCAGTTCCTTGTTGGAAGCTCACCCTGCTCTGCTCTATACCTAAAGTGAAAGTCAACGTGAGCCCAAGCTTCGAAGTAAGGCCCTGATTATCCTTGCAAAACGAGAGGCGTGCAGCGGCTCCATGAGGCCTTCATCGTTGTTCTGCTTTAGTGTCAAGGTAGTAAGCTTTTCAACACTCCTAGGGGCCTTGCTTCAGCACCCGTTTCAGTACCAGAAGACTGCGTAGAACCAGGAAGCCCTGCTCCTGCGTGTATGCTGCGTGTCAACCTAGAAATTAGAGACTGATGGCACAAGGCTAGTTTTCCCATTATGAAAGCTCCGTTGATGCGGCCCCGAAGCTACCTGAAAAGCACTGTTGTTACCGTGCTTTTACTTACAGCCGGCATGGCTCATAGAAGAAAATGAGTTTTCTCGAAAGAAACCTTGTGCTTCCAGTTCCTAGTTGGAAGCTCACCCTGCTCTGCTCTATACCAAACGTGAAAGTCAATGTGAGCACTAGCCTCGAAGTAAGGCCCAGATTATCCTGGCAAAACGGGAGGCGTGCAGCAGCTCCATGAGGCCTTCATCGCTGTTCTGCTTTAGTTTCACGGTAGTAAGCTTTCCACGACTCCTAGGGACTTTGCTTAAGCAACCGTTTCGGTACCAGAACACTGCGTAGAGACAGTAAGCTCTGGTCCTGCGTATATGCTGCGTGTCAACCTAGAAATTGGAGACTGATGGCATAAGGCTTCTTTTCCCATTATGAAAGCTCCGTTCATGCGGCCTCGAAGCTACCTGAAAAGCATTGTTGTTGCCGGGGTTTTCCTCACTGCCGGCATGGTTCTGAGAAGAAAATGAGTTTTCTCCTAAGAAACCTTGGGTTTCCAGTTCCTTGTTGGAAGCTCACCCTGCTCTGCTCTATACCTAAAGTGAAAGTCAACGTGAGCCCAAGCTTCGAAGTAAGGCCCTGATTATCCTTGCAAAACGAGAGGCGTGCAGCGGCTCCATGAGGCCTTCATCGTTGTTCTGCTTTAGTGTCAAGGTAGTAAGCTTTTCAACACTCCTAGGGGCCTTGCTTCAGCACCCGTTTCAGTACCAGAAGACTGCGTACAACCAGGAAGCCCTGCTCCTGCGTGTATGCTGCGTGTCAACCTAGAAATTAGAGACTGATGGCACAAGGCTAGTTTTCCCATTATGAAAGCTCCGTTGATGCGGCCCCGAAGCTACCTGAAAAGCACTGTTGTTACCGTGCTTTTACTTACAGCCGGCATGGCTCATAGAAGAAAATGAGTTTTCTCGAAAGAAACCTTGTGCTTCCAGTTCCTAGTTGGAAGCTCACCCTGCTCTGCTCTATACCAAACGTGAAAGTCAATGTGAGCACTAGCCTCGAAGTAAGGCCCAGATTATCCTGGCAAAACGGGAGGCGTGCAGCAGCTCCATGAGGCCTTCATCGCTGTTCTGCTTTAGTTTCACGGTAGTAAGCTTTCCACGACTCCTAGGGACTTTGCTTAAGCAACCGTTTCGGTACCAGAACACTGCGTAGAGACAGTAAGCTCTGGTCCTGCGTGTATGCTGCGTGTCAACCTAGAAATTGGAGACTGATGGCATAAGGCTTCTTTTCCCATTATGAAAGCTCCGTTCATGCGGCCTCGAAGCTACCTGAAAAGCATTGTTGTTGCCGGGGTTTTCCTCACTGCCGGCATGGTTCTGAGAAGAAAATGAGTTTTCTCCTAAGAAACCTTGGGTTTCCAGTTCCTTGTTGGAAGCTCACCCTGCTCTGCTGTATACCTAAAGTGAAAGTCAACGTGAGCCCAAGCTTCGAAGTAAGGCCCTGATTATCCTTGCAAAACGAGAGGCGTGCAGCGGCTCCATGAGGCCTTCATCGTTGTTCTGCTTTAGTGTCAAGGTAGTAAGCTTTTCAACACTCCTAGGGGCCTTGCTTCAGCACCCGTTTCAGTACCAGAAGACTGCGTAGAACCAGGAAGCCCTGCTCCTGCGTGTATGCTGCGTGTCAACCTAGAAATTAGAGACTGATGGCACAAGGCTAGTTTTCCCATTATGAAAGCTCCGTTGATGCGGCCCCGAAGCTACCTGAAAAGCACTGTTGTTACCGTGCTTTTACTTACAGCCGGCATGGCTCATAGAAGAAAATGAGTTTTCTCGAAAGAAACCTTGTGCTTCCAGTTCCTAGTTGGAAGCTCACCCTGCTCTGCTCTATACCAAACGTGAAAGTCAATGTGAGCACTAGCCTCGAAGTAAGGCCCAGATTATCCTGGCAAAACGGGAGGCGTGCAGCAGCTCCATGAGGCCTTCATCGCTGTTCTGCTTTAGTTTCACGGTAGTAAGCTTTCCACGACTCCTAGGGACTTTGCTTAAGCAACCGTTTCGGTACCAGAACACTGCGTAGAGACAGTAAGCTCTGGTCCTGCGTGTATGCTGCGTGTCAACCTAGAAATTGGAGACTGATGGCATAAGGCTTCTTTTCCCATTATGAAAGCTCCGTTCATGCGGCCTCGAAGCTACCTGAAAAGCATTGTTGTTGCCGGGGTTTTCCTCACTGCCGGCATGGTTCTGAGAAGAAAATGAGTTTTCTCCTAAGAAACCTTGGGTTTCCAGTTCCTTGTTGGAAGCTCACCCTGCTCTGCTCTATACCTAAAGTGAAAGTCAACGTGAGCCCAAGCTTCGAAGTAAGGCCCTGATTATCCTTGCAAAACGAGAGGCGTGCAGCGGCTCCATGAGGCCTTCATCGTTGTTCTGCTTTAGTGTCAAGGTAGTAAGCTTTTCAACACTCCTAGGGGCCTTGCTTCAGCACCCGTTTCAGTACCAGAAGACTGCGTAGAACCAGGAAGCTCTGCTCCTGCGTGTATGCTGCGTGTCAACCTAGAAATTAGAGACTGATGGCACAAGGCTAGTTTTCCCATTATGAAAGCTCCGTTGATGCGGCCCCGAAGCTACCTGAAAAGCACTGTTGTTACCGTGCTTTTACTTACAGCCGGCATGGCTCATAGAAGAAAATGAGTTTTCTCGAAAGAAACCTTGTGCTTCCAGTTCCTAGTGGGAAGCTCACCCTGCTCTGCTCTATACCAAACGTGAAAGTCAATGTGAGCACTAGCCTCGAAGTAAGGCCCTGATTATCCTGGCAAAACGGGAGGCGTGCAGCAGCTCCATGAGGCCTTCATCGCTGTTCTGCTTTATTTTCACGGTAGTAAGCTTTCCAAGACTCCTAGGGACTTTGCTTAAGCAACCGTTTCGGTACCAGAACACTGCGTAGAGACAGTAAGCTCTGGTCCTGCGTGTATGCTGCGTGTCAACCTAGAAATTGGAGACTGATGGCATAAGGCTTCTTTTCCCATTATGAAAGCTCCGTTCATGCGGCCTCGAAGCTACCTGAAAAGCATTGTTGTTGCCGGGGTTTTCCTCACTGCCGGCATGGTTCTGAGAAGAAAATGAGTTTTCTCCTAAGAAACCTTGGGTTTCCAGTTCCTTGTTGGAAGCTCACCCTGCTCTGCTCTATACCTAAAGTGAAAGTCAACGTGAGCCCAAGCTTCGAAGTAAGGCCCTGATTATCCTTGCAAAACGAGAGGCGTGCAGCGGCTCCATGAGGCCTTCATCGTTGTTCTGCTTTAGTGTCAAGGTAGTAAGCTTTTCAACACTCCTAGGGGCCTTGCTTCAGCACCCGTTTCAGTACTAGAACACTGCGTAGAACCAGGAAGCCCTGCCCCTGCGTGTATGCTGCGTGTCAACCTAGAAATTAGAGACTGATGGCACAAGGCTAATTTTCCCATTATGAAAGCTCCGTTGATGCGGCCCCGAAGCTACCTGAAAAGCACTGTTGTTACCGTGCTTTTACTTACAGCCGGCATGGCTCATAGAAGAAAATGAGTTTTCTCGAAAGAAACCTTGTGCTTCCAGTTCCTAGTTGGAAGCTCACCCTGCTCTGCTCTATACCAAACGTGAAAGTCAATGTGAGCACTAGCCTCGAAGTAAGGCCCAGATTATCCTGGCAAAACGGGAGGCGTGCAGCAGCTCCATGAGGCCTTCATCGCTGTTCTGCTTTAGTTTCACGGTAGTAAGCTTTCCATGACTCCTAGGGACTTTGCTTAAGCAACCGTTTCGGTACCAGAACACTGCGTAGAGACAGTAAGCTCTGGTCCTGCGTGTATGCTGCGTGTCAACCTAGAAATTGGAGACTGATGGCATAAGGCTTCTTTTCCCATTATGAAAGCTCCGTTCATGCGGCCTCGAAGCTACCTGAAAAGCATTGTTGTTGCCGGGGTTTTCCTCACTGCCGGCATGGTTCTGAGAAGAAAATGAGTTTTCTCCTAAGAAACCTTGGGTTTCCAGTTCCTTGTTGGAAGCTCACCCTGCTCTGCTCTATACCTAAAGTGAAAGTCAACGTGAGCCCAAGCTTCGAAGTAAGGCCCTGATTATCCTTGCAAAACGAGAGGCGTGCAGCGGCTCCATGAGGCCTTCATCGTTGTTCTGCTTTAGTGTCAAGGTAGTAAGCTTTTCAACACTCCTAGGGGCCTTGCTTCAGCATCCGTTTCATTACCAGAACACTGCGTAGAACCAGGAAGCCCTGCTCCTGCGTGTATGCTGCGTGTCAACCTAGAAATTACAGACTGATGGCACAAGGCTAGTTTTCCCATTATGAAAGCTCCGTTGATGCGGCCCCGAAGCTACCTGAAAAGCACTGTTGTTACCGTGCTTTTACTTACAGCCGGCATGGCTCATAGAAGAAAATGAGTTTTCTCGAAAGAAACCTTGTGCTTCCAGTTCCTAGTTGGAAGCTCACCCTGCTCTGCTCTATACCAAACGTGAAAGTCAATGTGAGCACTAGCCTCGAAGTAAGGCCCAGATTATCCTGGCAAAACGGGAGGCGTGCAGCAGCTCCATGAGGCCTTCATCGCTGTTCTGCTTTAGTGTCACGGTAGTAAGCTTTCCACGACTCCTAGGGACTTTGCTTAAGCAACCGTTTCGGTGTCAGAACACTGCGTAGAGACAGTAAGCTCTGGTCCTGCGTGTATGCTGCGTGTCAACCTAGAAATTGGAGACTGATGGCATAAGGCTTCTTTTCCCATTATGCAAGCTCCGTTCATGCGGCCTCGAAGCTACCTGAAAAGCATTGTTGTTGCCGGGGTTTTCCTCACTGCCGGCATGGTTCTGAGAAGAAAATGAGTTTTCTCCTAAGAAACCTTGGGTTTCCAGTTCCTTGTTGGAAGCTCACCCTGCTCTGCTCTATACCTAAGTGAAAGTCAACGTGAGCCCAAGCTTCGAAGTAAGGCCCTGATTATCCTTGCAAAACGAGAGGCGTGCAGCAGCTCCATGAGGCCTTCATCGTTGTTCTGCTTTAGTGTCAAGGTAGTAAGCTTTTCAACACTCCTAGGGGCCTTGCTTCAGCACCCGTTTCAGTACCAGAACACTGCGTAGAACCAGCAAGCTCTGCTCCTGCGTGTATGCTGCGTGTCAACCTAGAAATTAGAGACTGATGGCACAAGGTTAGTTTTCCCATTATGAAAGCTCCGTTGATGCGGCCCCGAAGCTACCTGAAAAGCACTGTTGTTACCGTGCTTTTACTTACAGCCGGCATGGCTCATAGAAGAAAATGAGTTTTCTCGAAAGAAACCTTGTGCTTCCAGTTCCTAGTTGGAAGCTCACCCTGCTCTGCTCTATACCAAACGTGAAAGTCAATGTGAGCACTAGCCTCGAAGTAAGGCCCTGATTATCCTGGCAAAACGGGAGGCGTGCAGCAGCTCCATGAGGCCTTCATCGCTGTTCTGCTTTAGTGTCACGGTAGTAAGCTTTCCAAGACTCCTAGGGACTTTGCTTAAGCAACCGTTTCGGTACCAGAACACTGCGTAGAGACAGTAAGCTCTGGTCCTGCGTGTATGCTGCGTGTCAACCTAGAAATTGGAGACTGATGGCATAAGGCTTCTTTTCCCATTATGAAAGCTCCGTTCATGCGGCCTCGAAGCTACCTGAAAAGCATTGTTGTTGCCGGGGTTTTCCTCACTGCCGGCATGGTTCTGAGAAGAAAATGAGTTTTCTCCTAAGAAACCTTGGGTTTCCAGTTCCTTGTTGGAAGCTCACCCTGCTCTGCTGTATACCTAAAGTGAAAGTCAACGTGAGCCCAAGCTTCGAAGTAAGGCCCTGATTATCCTTGCAAAACGAGAGGCGTGCAGCGGCTCCATGAGGCCTTCATCGTTGTTCTGCTTTAGTGTCAAGGTAGTAAGCTTTTCAACACTCCTAGGGGCCTTGCTTCAGCACCCGTTTCAGTACTAGAACACTGCGTAGAACCAGGAAGCCCTGCCCCTGCGTGTATGCTGCGTGTCAACCTAGAAATTAGAGACTGATGGCACAAGGCTAATTTTCCCATTATGAAAGCTCCGTTGATGCGGCCCCGAAGCTACCTGAAAAGCACTGTTGTTACCGTGCTTTTACTTACAGCCGGCATGGCTCATAGAAGAAAATGAGTTTTCTCGAAAGAAACCTTGTGCTTCCAGTTCCTAGTTGGAAGCTCACCCTGCTCTGCTCTATACCAAACGTGAAAGTCAATGTGAGCACTAGCCTCGAAGTAAGGCCCAGATTATCCTGGCAAAACGGGAGGCGTGCAGCAGCTCCATGAGGCCTTCATCGCTGTTCTGCTTTAGTTTCACGGTAGTAAGCTTTCCATGACTCCTAGGGACTTTGCTTAAGCAACCGTTTCGGTACCAGAACACTGCGTAGAGACAGTAAGCTCTGGTCCTGCGTGTATGCTGCGTGTCAACCTAGAAATTGGAGACTGATGGCATAAGGCTTCTTTTCCCATTATGAAAGCTCCGTTCATGCGGCCTCGAAGCTACCTGAAAAGCATTGTTGTTGCCGGGGTTTTCCTCACTGCCGGCATGGTTCTGAGAAGAAAATGAGTTTTCTCCTAAGAAACCTTGGGTTTCCAGTTCCTTGTTGGAAGCTCACCCTGCTCTGCTCTATACCTAAAGTGAAAGTCAACGTGAGCCCAAGCTTCGAAGTAAGGCCCTGATTATCCTTGCAAAACGAGAGGCGTGCAGCGGCTCCATGAGGCCTTCATCGTTGTTCTGCTTTAGTGTCAAGGTAGTAAGCTTTTCAACACTCCTAGGGGCCTTGCTTCAGCATCCGTTTCAGTACCAGAACACTGCGTAGAACCAGGAAGCCCTGCTCCTGCGTGTATGCTGCGTGTCAACCTAGAAATTAGAGACTGATGGCACAAGGCTAGTTTTCCCATTATGAAAGCTCCGTTGATGCGGCCCCGAAGCTACCTGAAAAGCACTGTTGTTACCGTGCTTTTACTTACAGCCGGCATGGCTCATAGAAGAAAATGAGTTTTCTCGAAAGAAACCTTGTGCTTCCAGTTCCTAGTTGGAAGCTCACCCTGCTCTGCTCTATACCAAACGTGAAAGTCAATGTGAGCACTAGCCTCGAAGTAAGGCCCTGATTATCCTGGCAAAACGGGAGGCGTGCAGCAGCTCCATGAGGCCTTCATCGCTGTTCTGCTTTAGTTTCACGGTAGTAAGCTTTCCAAGACTCCTAGGGACTTTGCTTAAGCAACCGTTTCGGTACCAGAACACTGCGTAGAGACAGTAAGCTCTGGTCCTGCGTGTATGCTGCGTGTCAACCTAGAAATTGGAGACTGATGGCATAAGGCTTCTTTTCCCATTATGAAAGCTCCGTTCATGCGGCCTCGAAGCTACCTGAAAAGCATTGTTGTTGCCGGGGTTTTCCTCACTGCCGGCATGGTTCTGAGAAGAAAATGAGTTTTCTCCTAAGAAACCTTGGGTTTCCAGTTCCTTGTTGGAAGCTCACCCTGCTCTGCTGTATACCTAAAGTGAAAGTCAACGTGAGCCCAAGCTTCGAAGTAAGGCCCTGATTATCCTTGCAAAACGAGAGGCGTGCAGCGGCTCCATGAGGCCTTCATCGTTGTTCTGCTTTAGTGTCAAGGTAGTAAGCTTTTCAACACTCCTAGGGGCCTTGCTTCAGCACCCGTTTCAGTACCAGAAGACTGCGTAGAACCAGGAAGCCCTGCTCCTGCGTGTATGCTGCGTGTCAACCTAGAAATTAGAGACTGATGGCACAAGGCTAGTTTTCCCATTATGAAAGCTCCGTTGATGCGGCCCCGAAGCTACCTGAAAAGCACTGTTGTTACCGTGCTTTTACTTACAGCCGGCATGGCTCATAGAAGAAAATGAGTTTTCTCGAAAGAAACCTTGTGCTTCCAGTTCCTAGTTGGAAGCTCACCCTGCTCTGCTCTATACCAAACGTGAAAGTCAATGTGAGCACTAGCCTCGAAGTAAGGCCCAGATTATCCTGGCAAAACGGGAGGCGTGCAGCAGCTCCATGAGGCCTTCATCGCTGTTCTGCTTTAGTTTCACGGTAGTAAGCTTTCCACGACTCCTAGGGACTTTGCTTAAGCAACCGTTTCGGTACCAGAACACTGCGTAGAGACAGTAAGCTCTGGTCCTGCGTGTATGCTGCGTGTCAACCTAGAAATTGGAGACTGATGGCATAAGGCTTCTTTTCCCATTATGCAAGCTCCGTACATGCGGCCTCGAAGCTACCTGAAAAGCATTGTTGTTGCCGGGGTTTTCCTCACTGCCGGCATGGTTCTGAGAAGAAAATGAGTTTTCTCCTAAGAAACCTTGGGTTTCCAGTTCCTTGTTGGAAGCTCACCCTGCTCTGCTCTATACCTAAGTGAAAGTCAACGTGAGCCCAAGCTTCGAAGTAAGGCCCTGATTATCCTTGCAAAACGAGAGGCGTGCAGCGGCTCCATGAGGCCTTCATCGTTGTTCTGCTTTAGTGTCAAGGTAGTAAGCTTTTCAACACTCCTAGGGGCCTTGCTTCAGCACCCGTTTCAGTACCAGAAGACTGCGTAGAACCAGGAAGCTCTGCTCCTGCGTGTATGCTGCGTGTCAACCTAGAAATTAGAGACTGATGGCACAAGGTTAGTTTTCCCATTATGAAAGCTCCGTTGATGCGGCCCCGAAGCTACCTGAAAAGCACTGTTATTACCGTGCTTTTACTTACAGCCGGCATGGCTCATAGAAGAAAATGAGTTTTCTCGAAAGAAACCTTGTGCTTCCAGTTCCTAGTTGGAAGCTCACCCTGCTCTGCTCTATACCAAACGTGAAAGTCAATGTGAGCACTAGCCTCGAAGTAAGGCCCTGATTATCCTGGCAAAACGGGAGGCGTGCAGCAGCTCCATGAGGCCTTCATCGCTGTTCTGCTTTAGTTTCACGGTAGTAAGCTTTCCAAGACTCCTAGGGACTTTGCTTAAGCAACCGTTTCGGTACCAGAACACTGCGTAGAGACAGTAAGCTCTGGTCCTGCGTGTATGCTGCGTGTCAACCTAGAAATTGGAGACTGATGGCATAAGGCTTCTTTTCCCATTATGAAAGCTCCGTTCATGCGGCCTCGAAGCTACCTGAAAAGCATTGTTGTTGCCGGGGTTTTCCTCACTGCCGGCATGGTTCTGAGAAGAAAATGAGTTTTCTCCTAAGAAACCTTGGGTTTCCAGTTCCTTGTTGGAAGCTCACCCTGCTCTGCTCTATACCTAAAGTGAAAGTCAACGTGAGCCCAAGCTTCGAAGTAAGGCCCTGATTATCCTTGCAAAACGAGAGGCGTGCAGCGGCTCCATGAGGCCTTCATCGTTGTTCTGCTTTAGTGTCAAGGTAGTAAGCTTTTCAACACTCCTAGGGGCCTTGCTTCAGCACCCGTTTCAGTACCAGAAGACTGCGTAGAACCAGGAAGCCCTGCTCCTGCGTGTATGCTGCGTGTCAACCTAGAAATTAGAGACTGATGGCACAAGGCTAGTTTTCCCATTATGAAAGCTCCGTTGATGCGGCCCCGAAGCTACCTGAAAAGCACTGTTGTTACCGTGCTTTTACTTACAGCCGGCATGGCTCATAGAAGAAAATGAGTTTTCTCGAAAGAAACCTTGTGCTTCCAGTTCCTAGTTGGAAGCTCACCCTGCTCTGCTCTATACCAAACGTGAAAGTCAATGTGAGCACTAGCCTCGAAGTAAGGCCCAGATTATCCTGGCAAAACGGGAGGCGTGCAGCAGCTCCATGAGGCCTTCATCGCTGTTCTGCTTTAGTTTCACGGTAGTAAGCTTTCCACGACTCCTAGGGACTTTGCTTAAGCAACCGTTTCGGTACCAGAACACTGCGTAGAGACAGTAAGCTCTGGTCCTGCGTGTATGCTGCGTGTCAACCTAGAAATTGGAGACTGATGGCATAAGGCTTCTTTTCCCATTATGCAAGCTCCGTACATGCGGCCTCGAAGCTACCTGAAAAGCATTGTTGTTGCCGGGGTTTTCCTCACTGCCGGCATGGTTCTGAGAAGAAAATGAGTTTTCTCCTAAGAAACCTTGGGTTTCCAGTTCCTTGTTGGAAGCTCACCCTGCTCTGCTCTATACCTAAGTGAAAGTCAACGTGAGCCCAAGCTTCGAAGTAAGGCCCTGATTATCCTTGCAAAACGAGAGGCGTGCAGCGGCTCCATGAGGCCTTCATCGTTGTTCTGCTTTAGTGTCAAGGTAGTAAGCTTTTCAACACTCCTAGGGGCCTTGCTTCAGCACCCGTTTCAGTACCAGAAGACTGCGTAGAACCAGGAAGCTCTGCTCCTGCGTGTATGCTGCGTGTCAACCTAGAAATTAGAGACTGATGGCACAAGGTTAGTTTTCCCATTATGAAAGCTCCGTTGATGCGGCCCCGAAGCTACCTGAAAAGCACTGTTGTTACCGTGCTTTTACTTACAGCCGGCATGGCTCATAGAAGAAAATGAGTTTTCTCGAAAGAAACCTTGTGCTTCCAGTTCCTAGTTGGAAGCTCACCCTGCTCTGCTCTATACCAAACGTGAAAGTCAATGTGAGCACTAGCCTCGAAGTAAGGCCCTGATTATCCTGGCAAAACGGGAGGCGTGCAGCAGCTCCATGAGGCCTTCATCGCTGTTCTGCTTTAGTTTCACGGTAGTAAGCTTTCCAAGACTCCTAGGGACTTTGCTTAAGCAACCGTTTCGGTACCAGAACACTGCGTAGAGACAGTAAGCTCTGGTCCTGCGTGTATGCTGCGTGTCAACCTAGAAATTGGAGACTGATGGCATAAGGCTTCTTTTCCCATTATGAAAGCTCCGTTCATGCGGCCTCGAAGCTACCTGAAAAGCATTGTTGTTGCCGGGGTTTTCCTCACTGCCGGCATGGTTCTGAGAAGAAAATGAGTTTTCTCCTAAGAAACCTTGGGTTTCCAGTTCCTTGTTGGAAGCTCACCCTGCTCTGCTCTATACCTAAAGTGAAAGTCAACGTGAGCCCAAGCTTCGAAGTAAGGCCCTGATTATCCTTGCAAAACGAGAGGCGTGCAGCGGCTCCATGAGGCCTTCATCGTTGTTCTGCTTTAGTGTCAAGGTAGTAAGCTTTTCAACACTCCTAGGGGCCTTGCTTCAGCACCCGTTTCAGTACCAGAAGACTGCGTAGAACCAGGAAGCCCTGCTCCTGCGTGTATGCTGCGTGTCAACCTAGAAATTAGAGACTGATGGCACAAGGCTAGTTTTCCCATTATGAAAGCTCCGTTGATGCGGCCCCGAAGCTACCTGAAAAGCACTGTTGTTACCGTGCTTTTACTTACAGCCGGCATGGCTCATAGAAGAAAATGAGTTTTCTCGAAAGAAACCTTGTGCTTCCAGTTCCTAGTTGGAAGCTCACCCTGCTCTGCTCTATACCAAACGTGAAAGTCAATGTGAGCACTAGCCTCGAAGTAAGGCCCAGATTATCCTGGCAAAACGGGAGGCGTGCAGCAGCTCCATGAGGCCTTCATCGCTGTTCTGCTTTAGTTTCACGGTAGTAAGCTTTCCACGACTCCTAGGGACTTTGCTTAAGCAACCGTTTCGGTACCAGAACACTGCGTAGAGACAGTAAGCTCTGGTCCTGCGTGTATGCTGCGTGTCAACCTAGAAATTGGAGACTGATGGCATAAGGCTTCTTTTCCCATTATGAAAGCTCCGTTCATGCGGCCTCGAAGCTACCTGAAAAGCATTGTTGTTGCCGGGGTTTTCCTCACTGCCGGCATGGTTCTGAGAAGAAAATGAGTTTTCTCCTAAGAAACCTTGGGTTTCCAGTTCCTTGTTGGAAGCTCACCCTGCTCTGCTCTATACCTAAAGTGAAAGTCAACGTGAGCCCAAGCTTCGAAGTAAGGCCCTGATTATCCTTGCAAAACGAGAGGCGTGCAGCGGCTCCATGAGGCCTTCATCGTTGTTCTGCTTTAGTGTCAAGGTAGTAAGCTTTTCAACACTCCTAGGGGCCTTGCTTCAGCACCCGTTTCAGTACCAGAAGACTGCGTAGAACCAGGAAGCTCTGCTCCTGCGTGTATGCTGCGTGTCAACCTAGAAATTAGAGACTGATGGCACAAGGCTAGTTTTCCCATTATGAAAGCTCCGTTGATGCGGCCCCGAAGCTACCTGAAAAGCACTGTTGTTACCGTGCTTTTACTTACAGCCGGCATGGCTCATAGAAGAAAATGAGTTTTCTCGAAAGAAACCTTGTGCTTCCAGTTCCTAGTTGGAAGCTCACCCTGCTCTGCTCTATACCAAACGTGAAAGTCAATGTGAGCACTAGCCTCGAAGTAAGGCCCTGATTATCCTGGCAAAACGGGAGGCGTGCAGCAGCTCCATGAGGCCTTCATCGCTGTTCTGCTTTAGTTTCACGGTAGTAAGCTTTCCAAGACTCCTAGGGACTTTGCTTAAGCAACCGTTTCGGTACCAGAACACTGCGTAGAGACAGTAAGCTCTGGTCCTGCGTGTATGCTGCGTGTCAACCTAGAAATTGGAGACTGATGGCATAAGGCTTCTTTTCCCATTATGAAAGCTCCGTTCATGCGGCCTCGAAGCTACCTGAAAAGCATTGTTGTTGCCGGGGTTTTCCTCACTGCCGGCATGGTTCTGAGAAGAAAATGAGTTTTCTCCTAAGAAACCTTGGGTTTCCAGTTCCTTGTTGGAAGCTCACCCTGCTCTGCTCTATACCTAAAGTGAAAGTCAACGTGAGCCCAAGCTTCGAAGTAAGGCCCTGATTATCCTTGCAAAACGAGAGGCGTGCAGCGGCTCCATGAGGCCTTCATCGTTGTTCTGCTTTAGTGTCAAGGTAGTAAGCTTTTCAACACTCCTAGGGGCCTTGCTTCAGCACCCGTTTCAGTACCAGAAGACTGCGTAGAACCAGGAAGCTCTGCTCCTGCGTGTATGCTGCGTGTCAACCTAGAAATTAGAGACTGATGGCACAAGGCTAGTTTTCCCATTATGAAAGCTCCGTTGATGCGGCCCCGAAGCTACCTGAAAAGCACTGTTGTTACCGTGCTTTTACTTACAGCCGGCATGGCTCATAGAAGAAAATGAGTTTTCTCGAAAGAAACCTTGTGCTTCCAGTTCCTAGTTGGAAGCTCACCCTGCTCTGCTCTATACCAAACGTGAAAGTCAATGTGAGCACTAGCCTCGAAGTAAGGCCCAGATTATCCTGGCAAAACGGGAGGCGTGCAGCAGCTCCATGAGGCCTTCATCGCTGTTCTGCTTTAGTTTCACGGTAGTAAGCTTTCCACGACTCCTAGGGACTTTGCTTAAGCAACCGTTTCGGTACCAGAACACTGCGTAGAGACAGTAAGCTCTGGTCCTGCGTGTATGCTGCGTGTCAACCTAGAAATTGGAGACTGATGGCATAAGGCTTCTTTTCCCATTATGAAAGCTCCGTTCATGCGGCCTCGAAGCTACCTGAAAAGCATTGTTGTTGCCGGGGTTTTCCTCACTGCCGGCATGGTTCTGAGAAGAAAATGAGTTTTCTCCGAAGAAACCTTGGGTTTCCAGTTCCTTGTTGGAAGCTCACCCTGCTCTGCTCTATACCTAAAGTGAAAGTCAACGTGAGCCCAAGCTTCGAAGTAAGGCCCTGATTATCCTTGCAAAACGAGAGGCGTGCAGCGGCTCCATGAGGCCTTCATCGTTGTTCTGCTTTAGTGTCAAGGTAGTAAGCTTTTCAACACTCCTAGGGGCCTTGCTTCAGCACCCGTTTCAGTACCAGAAGACTGCGTAGAACCAGGAAGCTCTGCTCCTGCGTGTATGCTGCGTGTCAACCTAGAAATTAGAGACTGATGGCACAAGGCTAGTTTTCCCATTATGAAAGCTCCGTTGATGCGGCCCCGAAGCTACCTGAAAAGCACTGTTGTTACCGTGCTTTTACTTACAGCCGGCATGGCTCATAGAAGAAAATGAGTTTTCTCGAAAGAAACCTTGTGCTTCCAGTTCCTAGTTGGAAGCTCACCCTGCTCTGCTCTATACCAAACGTGAAAGTCAATGTGAGCACTAGCCTCGAAGTAAGGCCCAGATTATCCTGGCAAAACGGGAGGCGTGCAGCAGCTCCATGAGGCCTTCATCGCTGTTCTGCTTTAGTTTCACGGTAGTAAGCTTTCCACGACTCCTAGGGACTTTGCTTAAGCAACCGTTTCGGTACCAGAACACTGCGTAGAGACAGTAAGCTCTGGTCCTGCGTGTATGCTGCGTGTCAACCTAGAAATTGGAGACTGATGGCATAAGGCTTCTTTTCCCATTATGAAAGCTCCGTTCATGCGGCCTCGAAGCTACCTGAAAAGCATTGTTGTTGCCGGGGTTTTCCTCACTGCCGGCATGGTTCTGAGAAGAAAATGAGTTTTCTCCTAAGAAACCTTGGGTTTCCAGTTCCTTGTTGGAAGCTCACCCTGCTCTGCTCTATACCTAAAGTGAAAGTCAACGTGAGCCCAAGCTTCGAAGTAAGGCCCTGATTATCCTTGCAAAACGAGAGGCGTGCAGCGGCTCCATGAGGCCTTCATCGTTGTTCTGCTTTAGTGTCAAGGTAGTAAGCTTTTCAACACTCCTAGGGGCCTTGCTTCAGCACCCGTTTCAGTACCAGAAGACTGCGTAGAACCAGGAAGCTCTGCTCCTGCGTGTATGCTGCGTGTCAACCTAGAAATTAGAGACTGATGGCACAAGGCTAGTTTTCCCATTATGAAAGCTCCGTTGATGCGGCCCCGAAGCTACCTGAAAAGCACTGTTGTTACCGTGCTTTTACTTACAGCCGGCATGGCTCATAGAAGAAAATGAGTTTTCTCGAAAGAAACCTTGTGCTTCCAGTTCCTAGTGGGAAGCTCACCCTGCTCTGCTCTATACCAAACGTGAAAGTCAATGTGAGCACTAGCCTCGAAGTAAGGCCCTGATTATCCTGGCAAAACGGGAGGCGTGCAGCAGCTCCATGAGGCCTTCATCGCTGTTCTGCTTTAGTTTCACGGTAGTAAGCTTTCCAAGACTCCTAGGGACTTTGCTTAAGCAACCGTTTCGGTACCAGAACACTGCGTAGAGACAGTAAGCTCTGGTCCTGCGTGTATGCTGCGTGTCAACCTAGAAATTGGAGACTGATGGCATAAGGCTTCTTTTCCCATTATGAAAGCTCCGTTCATGCGGCCTCGAAGCTACCTGAAAAGCATTGTTGTTGCCGGGGTTTTCCTCACTGCCGGCATGGTTCTGAGAAGAAAATGAGTTTTCTCCTAAGAAACCTTGGGTTTCCAGTTCCTTGTTGGAAGCTCACCCTGCTCTGCTCTATACCTAAAGTGAAAGTCAACGTGAGCCCAAGCTTCGAAGTAAGGCCCTGATTATCCTTGCAAAACGAGAGGCGTGCAGCGGCTCCATGAGGCCTTCATCGTTGTTCTGCTTTAGTGTCAAGGTAGTAAGCTTTTCAACACTCCTAGGGGCCTTGCTTCAGCACCCGTTTCAGTACCAGAAGACTGCGTAGAACCAGGAAGCTCTGCTCCTGCGTGTATGCTGCGTGTCAACCTAGAAATTACAGACTGATGGCACAAGGCTAGTTTTCCCATTATGAAAGCTCCGTTGATGCGGCCCCGAAGCTACCTGAAAAGCACTGTTGTTACCGTGCTTTTACTTACAGCCGGCATGGCTCATAGAAGAAAATGAGTTTTCTCGAAAGAAACCTTGTGCTTCCAGTTCCTAGTGGGAAGCTCACCCTGCTCTGCTCTATACCAAACGTGAAAGTCAATGTGAGCACTAGCCTCGAAGTAAGGCCCAGATTATCCTGGCAAAACGGGAGGCGTGCAGCAGCTCCATGAGGCCTTCATCGCTGTTCTGCTTTAGTGTCACGGTAGTAAGCTTTCCACGACTCCTAGGGACTTTGCTTAAGCAACCGTTTCGGTACCAGAACACTGCGTAGAGACAGTAAGCTCTGGTCCTGCGTGTATGCTGCGTGTCAACCTAGAAATTGGAGACTGATGGCATAAGGCTTCTTTTCCCATTATGCAAGCTCCGTTCATGCGGCCTCGAAGCTACCTGAAAA
This sequence comes from Eubalaena glacialis, assembly GCF_028564815.1. Classification (NCBI taxonomy): domain Eukaryota; kingdom Metazoa; phylum Chordata; class Mammalia; order Artiodactyla; family Balaenidae; genus Eubalaena; species Eubalaena glacialis. Next base: position 82,959,057 of record NC_083726.1, on the reverse strand, counting down.
GCATTGTTGTTGCCGGGGTTTTCCTCACTGCCGGCATGGTTCTGAGAAGAAAATGAGTTTTCTCCGAAGAAACCTTGGGTTTCCAGTTCCTTGTTGGAAGCTCACCCTGCTCTGCTCTATACCTAAAGTGAAAGTCAACGTGAGCCCAAGCTTCGAAGTAAGGCCCTGATTATCCTTGCAAAACGAGAGGCGTGCAGCGGCTCCATGAGGCCTTCATCGTTGTTCTGCTTTAGTGTCAAGGTAGTAAGCTTTTCAACACTCCTAGGGGCCTTGCTTCAGCACCCGTTTCAGTACCAGAAGACTGCGTAGAACCAGGAAGCCCTGCTCCTGCGTGTATGCTGCGTGTCAACCTAGAAATTAGAGACTGATGGCACAAGGCTAGTTTTCCCATTATGAAAGCTCCGTTGATGCGGCCCCGAAGCTACCTGAAAAGCACTGTTGTTACCGTGCTTTTACTTACAGCCGGCATGGCTCATAGAAGAAAATGAGTTTTCTCGAAAGAAACCTTGTGCTTCCAGTTCCTAGTTGGAAGCTCACCCTGCTCTGCTCTATACCAAACGTGAAAGTCAATGTGAGCACTAGCCTCGAAGTAAGGCCCAGATTATCCTGGCAAAACGGGAGGCGTGCAGCAGCTCCATGAGGCCTTCATCGCTGTTCTGCTTTAGTTTCACGGTAGTAAGCTTTCCACGACTCCTAGGGACTTTGCTTAAGCAACCGTTTCGGTACCAGAACACTGCGTAGAGACAGTAAGCTCTGGTCCTGCGTGTATGCTGCGTGTCAACCTAGAAATTGGAGACTGATGGCATAAGGCTTCTTTTCCCATTATGAAAGCTCCGTTCATGCGGCCTCGAAGCTACCTGAAAAGCATTGTTGTTGCCGGGGTTTTCCTCACTGCCGGCATGGTTCTGAGAAGAAAATGAGTTTTCTCCTAAGAAACCTTGGGTTTCCAGTTCCTTGTTGGAAGCTCACCCTGCTCTGCTCTATACCTAAAGTGAAAGTCAACGTGAGCCCAAGCTTCGAAGTAAGGCCCTGATTATCCTTGCAAAACGAGAGGCGTGCAGCGGCTCCATGAGGCCTTCATCGTTGTTCTGCTTTAGTGTCAAGGTAGTAAGCTTTTCAACACTCCTAGGGGCCTTGCTTCAGCACCCGTTTCAGTACCAGAAGACTGCGTAGAACCAGGAAGCTCTGCTCCTGCGTGTATGCTGCGTGTCAACCTAGAAATTAGAGACTGATGGCACAAGGCTAGTTTTCCCATTATGAAAGCTCCGTTGATGCGGCCCCGAAGCTACCTGAAAAGCACTGTTGTTACCGTGCTTTTACTTACAGCCGGCATGGCTCATAGAAGAAAATGAGTTTTCTCGAAAGAAACCTTGTGCTTCCAGTTCCTAGTTGGAAGCTCACCCTGCTCTGCTCTATACCAAACGTGAAAGTCAATGTGAGCACTAGCCTCGAAGTAAGGCCCTGATTATCCTGGCAAAACGGGAGGCGTGCAGCAGCTCCATGAGGCCTTCATCGCTGTTCTGCTTTAGTTTCACGGTAGTAAGCTTTCCAAGACTCCTAGGGACTTTGCTTAAGCAACCGTTTCGGTACCAGAACACTGCGTAGAGACAGTAAGCTCTGGTCCTGCGTGTATGCTGCGTGTCAACCTAGAAATTGGAGACTGATGGCATAAGGCTTCTTTTCCCATTATGAAAGCTCCGTTCATGCGGCCTCGAAGCTACCTGAAAAGCATTGTTGTTGCCGGGGTTTTCCTCACTGCCGGCATGGTTCTGAGAAGAAAATGAGTTTTCTCCTAAGAAACCTTGGGTTTCCAGTTCCTTGTTGGAAGCTCACCCTGCTCTGCTCTATACCTAAAGTGAAAGTCAACGTGAGCCCAAGCTTCGAAGTAAGGCCCTGATTATCCTTGCAAAACGAGAGGCGTGCAGCGGCTCCATGAGGCCTTCATCGTTGTTCTGCTTTAGTGTCAAGGTAGTAAGCTTTTCAACACTCCTAGGGGCCTTGCTTCAGCACCCGTTTCAGTACCAGAAGACTGCGTAGAACCAGGAAGCTCTGCTCCTGCGTGTATGCTGCGTGTCAACCTAGAAATTACAGACTGATGGCACAAGGCTAGTTTTCCCATTATGAAAGCTCTGTTGATGCGGCCCCGAAGCTACCTGAAAAGCACTGTTGTTACCGTGCTTTTACTTACAGCCGGCATGGCTCATAGAAGAAAATGAGTTTTCTCGAAAGAAACCTTGTGCTTCCAGTTCCTAGTTGGAAGCTCACCCTGCTCTGCTCTATACCAAACGTGAAAGTCAATGTGAGCACTAGCCTCGAAGTAAGGCCCTGATTATCCTGGCAAAACGGGAGGCGTGCAGCAGCTCCATGAGGCCTTCATCGCTGTTCTGCTTTATTTTCACGGTAGTAAGCTTTCCAAGAATCCTAGGGACTTTGCTTAAGCAACCGTTTCGGTACCAGAACACTGCGTAGAGACAGTAAGCTCTGGTCCTGCGTGTATGCTGCGTGTCAACCTAGAAATTGGAGACTGATGGCATAAGGCTTCTTTTCCCATTATGAAAGCTCCGTTCATGCCGCCTCGAAGCTACCTGAAAAGCATTGTTGTTGCCGGGGTTTTCCTCACTGCCGGCATGGTTCTGAGAAGAAAATGAGTTTTCTCCTAAGAAACCTTGGGTTTCCAGTTCCTTGTTGGAAGCTCACCCTGCTCTGCTCTATACCTAAAGTGAAAGTCAACGTGAGCCCAAGCTTTGAAGTAAGGCCCTGATTATCCTTGCAAAACGAGAGGCGTGCAGCGGCTCCATGAGGCCTTCATCGTTGTTCTGCTTTAGTGTCAAGGTAGTAAGCTTTTCAACACTCCTAGGGGCCTTGCTTCAGCACCCGTTTCAGTACCAGAAGACTGCGTAGAACCAGGAAGCTCTGCTCCTGCGTGTATGCTGCGTGTCAACCTAGAAATTAGAGACTGATGGCACAAGGCTAGTTTTCCCATTATGAAAGCTCCGTTGATGCGGCCCCGAAGCTACCTGAAAAGCACTGTTGTTACCGTGCTTTTACTTACAGCCGGCATGGCTCATAGAAGAAAATGAGTTTTCTCGAAAGAAACCTTGTGCTTCCAGTTCCTAGTTGGAAGCTCACCCTGCTCTGCTCTATACCAAACGTGAAAGTCAATGTGAGCACTAGCCTCGAAGTAAGGCCCTGATTATCCTGGCAAAACGGGAGGCGTGCAGCAGCTCCATGAGGCCTTCATCGCTGTTCTGCTTTATTTTCACGGTAGTAAGCTTTCCAAGAATCCTAGGGACTTTGCTTAAGCAACCGTTTCGGTACCAGAACACTGCGTAGAGACAGTAAGCTCTGGTCCTGCGTGTATGCTGCGTGTCAACCTAGAAATTGGAGACTGATGGCATAAGGCTTCTTTTCCCATTATGAAAGCTCCGTTCATGCCGCCTCGAAGCTACCTGAAAAGCATTGTTGTTGCCGGGGTTTTCCTCACTGCCGGCATGGTTCTGAGAAGAAAATGAGTTTTCTCCTAAGAAACCTTGGGTTTCCAGTTCCTTGTTGGAAGCTCACCCTGCTCTGCTCTATACCTAAAGTGAAAGTCAACGTGAGCCCAAGCTTCGAAGTAAGGCCCTGATTATCCTTGCAAAACGAGAGGCGTGCAGCAGCTCCATGAGGCCTTCATCGTTGTTCTGCTTTAGTGTCAAGGTAGTAAGCTTTTCAACACTCCTAGGGGCCTTGCTTCAGCACCCGTTTCAGTACCAGAAGACTGCGTAGAACCAGGAAGCTCTGCTCCTGCGTGTATGCTGCGTGTCAACCTAGAAATTAGAGACTGATGGCACAAGGCTAGTTTTCCCATTATGAAAGCTCCGTTGATGCGGCCCCGAAGCTACCTGAAAAGCACTGTTGTTACCGTGCTTTTACTTACAGCCGGCATGGCTCATAGAAGAAAATGAGTTTTCTCGAAAGAAACCTTGTGCTTCCAGTTCCTAGTTGGAAGCTCACCCTGCTCTGCTCTATACCAAACGTGAAAGTCAATGTGAGCACTAGCCTCGAAGTAAGGCCCTGATTATCCTGGCAAAACGGGAGGCGTGCAGCAGCTCCATGAGGCCTTCATCGCTGTTCTGCTTTAGTTTCACGGTAGTAAGCTTTCCAAGACTCCTAGGGACTTTGCTTAAGCAACCGTTTCGGTACCAGAACACTGCGTAGAGACAGTAAGCTCTGGTCCTGCGTGTATGCTGCGTGTCAACCTAGAAATTGGAGACTGATGGCATAAGGCTTCTTTTCCCATTATGAAAGCTCCGTTCATGCCGCCTCGAAGCTACCTGAAAAGCATTGTTGTTGCCGGGGTTTTCCTCACTGCCGGCATGGTTCTGAGAAGAAAATGAGTTTTCTCCTAAGAAACCTTGGGTTTCCAGTTCCTTGTTGGAAGCTCACCCTGCTCTGCTCTATACCTAAAGTGAAAGTCAACGTGAGCCCAAGCTTCGAAGTAAGGCCCTGATTATCCTTGCAAAACGAGAGGCGTGCAGCAGCTCCATGAGGCCTTCATCGTTGTTCTGCTTTAGTGTCAAGGTAGTAAGCTTTTCAACACTCCTAGGGGCCTTGCTTCAGCACCCGTTTCAGTACCAGAACACTGCGTAGAACCAGGAAGCTCTGCTCCTGCGTGTATGCTGCGTGTCAACCTAGAAATTAGAGACTGATGGCACAAGGCTAGTTTTCCCATTATGAAAGCTCCGTTGATGCGGCCCCGAAGCTACCTGAAAAGCACTGTTGTTACCGTGCTTTTACTTACAGCCGGCATGGCTCATAGAAGAAAATGAGTTTTCTCGAAAGAAACCTTGTGCTTCCAGTTCCTAGTTGGAAGCTCACCCTGCTCTGCTCTATACCAAACGTGAAAGTCAATGTGAGCACTAGCCTCGAAGTAAGGCCCTGATTATCCTGGCAAAACGGGAGGCGTGCAGCAGCTCCATGAGGCCTTCATCGCTGTTCTGCTTTAGTTTCACGGTAGTAAGCTTTCCACGACTCCTAGGGACTTTGCTTAAGCAACCGTTTCGGTACCAGAACACTGCGTAGAGACAGTAAGCTCTGGTCCTGCGTGTATGCTGCGTGTCAACCTAGAAATTGGAGACTGATGGCATAAGGCTTCTTTTCCCATTATGAAAGCTCCGTTCATGCGGCCTCGAAGCTACCTGAAAAGCATTGTTGTTGCCGGGGTGTTCCTCACTGCCGGCATGGTTCTGAGAAGAAAATGAGTTTTCTCCTAAGAAACCTTGGGTTTCCAGTTCCTTGTTGGAAGCTCACCCTGCTCTGCTCTATACCTAAAGTGAAAGTCAACGTGAGCCCAAGCTTCGAAGTAAGGCCCTGATTATCCTTGCAAAACGAGAGGCGTGCAGCGGCTCCATGAGGCCTTCATCGTTGTTCTGCTTTAGTGTCAAGGTAGTAAGCTTTTCAACACTCCTAGGGGCCTTGCTTCAGCACCCGTTTCAGTACCAGAAGACTGCGTAGAACCAGGAAGCTCTGCTCCTGCGTGTATGCTGCGTGTCAACCTAGAAATTAGAGACTGATGGCACAAGGCTAGTTTTCCCATTATGAAAGCTCTGTTGATGCGGCCCCGAAGCTACCTTAAAAGCACTGTTGTTACCGTGCTTTTACTTACAGCCGGCATGGCTCATAGAAGAAAATGAGTTTTCTCGAAAGAAACCTTGTGCTTCCAGTTCCTAGTTGGAAGCTCACCCTGCTCTGCTCTATACCAAACGTGAAAGTCAATGTGAGCACTAGCCTCGAAGTAAGGCCCTGATTATCCTGGCAAAACGGGAGGCGTGCAGCAGCTCCATGAGGCCTTCATCGCTGTTCTGCTTTATTTTCACGGTAGTAAGCTTTCCAAGACTCCTAGGGACTTTGCTTAAGCAACCGTTTCGGTACCAGAACACTGCGTAGAGACAGTAAGCTCTGGTCCTGCGTGTATGCTGCGTGTCAACCTAGAAATTGGAGACTGATGGCATAAGGCTTCTTTTCCCATTATGAAAGCTCCGTTCATGCCGCCTCCAAGCTACCTGAAAAGCATTGTTGTTGCCGGGGTTTTCCTCACTGCCGGCATGGTTCTGAGAAGAAAATGAGTTTTCTCCTAAGAAACCTTGGGTTTCCAGTTCCTTGTTGGAAGCTCACCCTGCTCTGCTCTATACCTAAAGTGAAAGTCAACGTGAGCCCAAGCTTCGAAGTAAGGCCCTGATTATCCTTGCAAAACGAGAGGCGTGCAGCGGCTCCATGAGGCCTTCATCGTTGTTCTGCTTTAGTGTCAAGGTAGTAAGCTTTTCAACACTCCTAGGGGCCTTGCTTCAGCACCCGTTTCAGTACCAGAAGACTGCGTAGAACCAGGAAGCTCTGCTCCTGCGTGTATGCTGCGTGTCAACCTAGAAATTAGAGACTGATGGCACAAGGCTAGTTTTCCCATTATGAAAGCTCCGTTGATGCGGCCCCGAAGCTACCTGAAAAGCACTGTTGTTACCGTGCTTTTACTTACAGCCGGCATGGCTCATAGAAGAAAATGAGTTTTCTCGAAAGAAACCTTGTGCTTCCAGTTCCTAGTTGGAAGCTCACCCTGCTCTGCTCTATACCAAACGTGAAAGTCAATGTGAGCACTAGCCTCGAAGTAAGGCCCTGATTATCCTGGCAAAACGGGAGGCGTGCAGCAGCTCCATGAGGCCTTCATCGCTGTTCTGCTTTATTTTCACGGTAGTAAGCTTTCCAAGAATCCTAGGGACTTTGCTTAAGCAACCGTTTCGGTACCAGAACACTGCGTAGAGACAGTAAGCTCTGGTCCTGCGTGTATGCTGCGTGTCAACCTAGAAATTGGAGACTGATGGCATAAGGCTTCTTTTCCCATTATGAAAGCTCCGTTCATGCGGCCTCGAAGCTACCTGAAAAGCATTGTTGTTGCCGGGGTTTTCCTCACTGCCGGCATGGTTCTGAGAAGAAAATGAGTTTTCTCCTAAGAAACCTTGGGTTTCCAGTTCCTTGTTGGAAGCTCACCCTGCTCTGCTCTATACCTAAAGTGAAAGTCAACGTGAGCCCAAGCTTCGAAGTAAGGCCCTGATTATCCTTGCAAAACGAGAGGCGTGCAGCAGCTCCATGAGGCCTTCATCGTTGTTCTGCTTTAGTGTCAAGGTAGTAAGCTTTTCAACACTCCTAGGGGCCTTGCTTCAGCACCCGTTTGAGTACCAGAACACTGCGTAGAACCAGGAAGCTCTGCTCCTGCGTGTATGCTGCGTGTCAACCTAGAAATTAGAGACTGATGGCACAAGGCTAGTTTTCCCATTATGAAAGCTCCGTTGATGCGGCCCCGAAGCTACCTGAAAAGCACTGTTGTTACCGTGCTTTTACTTACAGCCGGCATGGCTCATAGAAGAAAATGAGTTTTCTCGAAAGAAACCTTGTGCTTCCAGTTCCTAGTTGGAAGCTCACCCTGCTCTGCTCTATACCAAACGTGAAAGTCAATGTGAGCACTAGCCTCGAAGTAAGGCCCTGATTATCCCGGCAAAACGGGAGGCGTGCAGCAGCTCCATGAGGCCTTCATCGCTGTTCTGCTTTAGTTTCACGGTAGTAAGCTTTCCAAGACTCCTAGGGACTTTGCTTAAGCAACCGTTTCGGTACCAGAACACTGCGTAGAGACAGTAAGCTCTGGTCCTGCGTGTATGCTGCGTGTCAACCTAGAAATTGGAGACTGATGGCATAAGGCTTCTTTTCCCATTATGAAAGCTCCGTTCATGCGGCCTCGAAGCTACCTGAAAAGCATTGTTGTTGCCGGGGTGTTCCTCACTGCCGGCATGGTTCTGAGAAGAAAATGAGTTTTCTCCTAAGAAACCTTGGGTTTCCAGTTCCTTGTTGGAAGCTCACCCTGCTCTGCTCTATACCTAAAGTGAAAGTCAACGTGAGCCCAAGCTTCGAAGTAAGGCCCTGATTATCCTTGCAAAACGAGAGGCGTGCAGCAGCTCCATGAGGCCTTCATCGTTGTTCTGCTTTAGTGTCAAGGTAGTAAGCTTTTCAACACTCCTAGGGGCCTTGCTTCAGCACCCGTTTCAGTACCAGAAGACTGCGAAGAACCAGGAAGCTCTGCTCCTGCGTGTATGCTGCGTGTCAACCTAGAAATTAGAGACTGATGGCACAAGGCTAGTTTTCCCATTATGAAAGCTCCGTTGATGCGGCCCCGAAGCTACCTGAAAAGCACTGTTGTTACCGTGCTTTTACTTACAGCCGGCATGGCTCATAGAAGAAAATGAGTTTTCTCGAATGAAACCTTGTGCTTCCAGTTCCTAGTTGGAAGCTCACCCTGCTCTGCTCTATACCAAACGTGAAAGTCAATGTGAGCACTAGCCTCGAAGTAAGGCCCTGATTATCCTGGCAAAACGCTAGGCGTGCAGCAGCTCCATGAGTCCTTCCTCGCTGTTCTGCTTTAGTTTCACGGTAGTAAGCTTTCCAAGACTCCTAGGGACTTTGCTTAAGCAACCGTTTCGGTACCAGAACACTGCGTGGAGACAGTAAGCTCTGGTCCTGCGTGTATGCTGCGTGTCAACCTAGAAATTGGAGACTGATGGCATAAGGCTTCTTTTCCCATTTTGAAAGCTCCGTTCATGCGGCCTCGAAGCTACCTGAAAAGCATTGTTGTTGCCGGGGTGTTCCTCACTGCCGGCATGGTTCTGAGAAGAAAATGAGTTTTCTCCTAAGAAACCTTGGGTTTCCAGTTCCTTGTTGGAAGCTCACCCTGCTTTGCTCTATACCTAAAGTGAAAGTCAACGTGAGCCCAAGCTTCGAAGTAAGGCCCTGATTATCCTTGCAAAACGAGAGGCGTGCAGCGGCTCCATGAGGCCTTCATCGTTGTTCTGCTTTAGTGTCAAGGTAGTAAGCTTTTCAACACTCCTAGGGGCCTTGCTTCAGCACCCGTTTCAGTACCAGAACACTGCGTAGAACCAGGAAGCTCTGCTCCTGCGTGTATGCTGCGTGTCAACCTAGAAATTAGAGACTGATGGCACAAGGCTAGTTTTCCCATTATGAAAGCTCTGTTGATGCGGCCCCGAAGCTACCTGAAAAGCACTGTTGTTACCGTGCTTTTACTTACAGCCGGCATGGCTCATAGAAGAAAATGAGTTTTCTCGAAAGAAACCTTGTGCTTCCAGTTCCTAGTTGGAAGCTCACCCTGCTCTGCTCTATACCAAACGTGAAAGTCAATGTGAGCACTAGCCTCGAAGTAAGGCCCTGATTATCCTGGCAAAACGGGAGGCGTGCAGCAGCTCCATGAGGCCTTCATCGCTGTTCTGCTTTAGTTTCACGGTAGTAAGCTTTCCAAGACTCCTAGGGACTTTGCTTAAGCAACCGTTTCGGTACCAGAACACTGCGTAGAGACAGTAAGCTCTGGTCCTGCGTGTATGCTGCGTGTCAACCTAGAAATTGGAGACTGATGGCATAAGGCTTCTTTTCCCATTATGAAAGCTCCGTTCATGCGGCCTCGAAGCTACCTGAAAAGCATTGTTGTTGCCGGGGTGTTCCTCACTGCCGGCATGGTTCTGAGAAGAAAATGAGTTTTCTCCTAAGAAACCTTTGGTTTCCAGTTCCTTGTTGAAGCTCACCCTGCTCTGCTCTATACCGAAAGTGAAAGTCAACGTGAGCCCAAGCTTCGAAGTAAGGCCCTGATTATCCTTGCAAAACGAGAGGCGTGCAACAGCTCCATGAGGCCTTCATCGTTGTTCTGCTTTAGTGTCAAGGTAGTAAGCTTTTCAACACTCCTAGGGGCCTTGCTTCAGCACCCGTTTCAGTACCAGAAGACTGCGTAGAACCAGGAAGCTCTGCTCCTGCGTGTATGCTGCGTGTCAACCTAGAAATTAGAGACTGATGGCACAAGGCTAGTTTTCCCATTATGAAAGCTCTGTTGATGCGGCCCCGAAGCTACCTGAAAAGCACTGTTGTTACCGTGCTTTTACTTACAGCCGGCATGGCTCATAGAAGAAAATGAGTTTTCTCGAAAGAAACCTTGTGCTTCCAGTTCCTAGTTGGAAGCTCACCCTGCTCTGCTCTATACCAAACGTGAAAGTCAATGTGAGCACTAGCCTCGAAGTAAGGCCCAGATTATCCTGGCAAAACGGGAGGCGTGCAGAAGCTCCATGAGGCCTTCATCGCTGTTCTGCTTTAGTTTCACGGTAGTAAGCTTTCCAAGAATATTAGGGACTTTGCTTAAGCAACCGTTTCGGTACCAGAACACTGCGTAGAGACAGTAAGCTCTGGTCCTGCGTGTATGCTGCGTGTCAACCTAGAAATTGGAGACTGATGGCATAAGGCTTCTTTTCCCATTATGAAAGCTCCGTTCATGCCGCCTCGAAGCTACCTGAAAAGCATTGTTGTTGCCGGGGTTTTCCTCACTGCCGGCATGGTTCTGAGAAGAAAATGAGTTTTCTCCTAAGAAACCTAGGGTTTCCAGTTCCTTGTTGGAAGCTCACCCTGCTCTGCTCTATACCTAAAGTGAAAGTCAACGTGAGCCCAAGCTTCGAAGTAAGGCCCTGATTATCCTTGCAAAACGAGAGGCGTGCAGCAGCTCCATGAGGCCTTCATCGTTGTTCTGCTTTAGTGTCAAGGTAGTAAGCTTTTCAACACTCCTAGGGGCCTTGCTTCAGCACCCGTTTCAGTACCAGAAGACTGCGTAGAACCAGGAAGCTCTGCTCCTGCGTGTATGCTGCGTGTCAACCTAGAAATTAGAGACTGATGGCACAAGGCTAGTTTTCCCATTATGAAAGCTCCGTTGATGCGGCCCCGAAGCTACCTGAAAAGCATTGTTGTTACCGTGCTTTTACTTACAGCCGGCATGGCTCATAGAAGAAAATGAGTTTTCTCGAAAGAAACCTTGTGCTTCCAGTTCCTAGTTGGAAGCTCACCCTGCTCTGCTCTATACCAAACGTGAAAGTCAATGTGAGCACTAGCCTCGAAGTAAGGCCCTGATTATCCTGGCAAAACGGGAGGCGTGCAGCAGCTCCATGAGGCCTTCATCGCTGTTCTGCTTTAGTTTCCCGGTAGTAAGCTTTCCACGACTCCTAGGGACTTTGCTTAAGCAACCGTTTCGGTACCAGAACACTGCGTAGAGACAGTAAGCTCTGGTCCTGCGTGTATGCTGCGTGTCAACCGAGAAATTGGAGACTGATGGCATAAGGCTTCTTTTCCCATTATGAAAGCTCCGTTCATGCGGCCTCGAAGCTACCTGAAAAGCATTGTTGTTGCCGGGGTGTTCCTCACTGCCGGCATGGTTCTGAGAAGAAAATGAGTTTTCTCCTAAGAAACCTTGGGTTTCCAGTTCCTTGTTGGAAGCTCACCCTGCTCTGCTCTATACCTAAAGTGAAAGTCAACGTGAGCCCAAGCTTCGAAGTAAGGCCCTGATTATCCTTGCAAAACGAGAGGCGTGCAGCGGCTCCATGAGGCCTTCATCGTTGTTCTGCTTTAGTGTCAAGGTAGTAAGCTTTTCAACACTCCTAGGGGCCTTGCTTCAGCACCCGTTTCAGTACCAGAACACTGCGTAGAACCAGGAAGCTCTGCTCCTGCGTGTATGCTGCGTGTCAACCTAGAAATTAGAGACTGATGGCACAAGGCTAGTTTTCCCATTATGAAAGCTCTGTTGATGCGGCCCCGAAGCTACCTGAAAAGCACTGTTGTTACCGTGCTTTTACTTACAGCCGGCATGGCTCATAGAAGAAAATGAGTTTTCTCGAAAGAAACCTTGTGCTTCCAGTTCCTAGTTGGAAGCTCACCCTGCTCTGCTCTATACCAAACGTGAAAGTCAATGTGAGCACTAGCCTCGAAGTAAGGCCCTGATTATCCTGGCAAAACGGGAGGCGTGCAGCAGCTCCATGAGGCCTTCATCGCTGTTCTGCTTTAGTTTCACGGTAGTAAGCTTTCCAAGACTCCTAGGGACTTTGCTTAAGCAACCGTTTCGGTACCAGAACACTGCGTAGAGACAGTAAGCTCTGGTCCTGCGTGTATGCTGCGTGTCAACCTAGAAATTGGAGACTGATGGCATAAGGCTTCTTTTCCCATTATGAAAGCTCCGTTCATGCGGCCTCGAAGCTACCTGAAAAGCATTGTTGTTGCCGGGGTGTTCCTCACTGCCGGCATGGTTCTGAGAAGAAAATGAGTTTTCTCCTAAGAAACCTTGGGTTTCCAGTTCCTTGTTGGAAGCTCACCCTGCTCTGCTCTATACCGAAAGTGAAAGTCAACGTGAGCCCAAGCTTCGAAGTAAGGCCCTGATTATCCTTGCAAAACGAGAGGCGTGCAGCGGCTCCATGAGGCCTTCATCGTTGTTCTGCTTTAGTGTCAAGGTAGTAAGCTTTTCAACACTCCTAGGGGCCTTGCTTCAGCACCCGTTTCAGTACCAGAAGACTGCGTAGAACCAGGAAGCTCTGCTCCTGCGTGTATGCTGCGTGTCAACCTAGAAATTAGAGACTGATGGCACAAGGCTAGTTTTCCCATTATGAAAGCTCTGTTGATGCGGCCCCGAAGCTACCTGAAAAGCACTGTTGTTACCGTGCTTTTACTTACAGCCGGCATGGCTCATAGAAGAAAATGAGTTTTCTCGAAAGAAACCTTGTGCTTCCAGTTCCTAGTTGGAAGCTCACCCTGCTCTGCTCTATACCAAACGTGAAAGTCAATGTGAGCACTAGCCTCGAAGTAAGGCCCTGATTATCCTGGCAAAACGGGAGGCGTGCAGCAGCTCCATGAGGCCTTCATCGCTGTTCTGCTTTATTTTCACGGTAGTAAGCTTTCCAAGAATCCTAGGGACTTTGCTTAAGCAACCGTTTCGGTACCAGAACACTGCGTAGAGACAGTAAGCTCTGGTCCTGCGTGTATGCTGCGTGTCAACCTAGAAATTGGAGACTGATGGCATAAGGCTTCTTTTCCCATTATGAAAGCTCCGTTCATGCGGCCTCGAAGCTACCTGAAAAGCATTGTTGTTGCCGGGGTGTTCCTCACTGCCGGCATGGTTCTGAGAAGAAAATGAGTTTTCTCCTAAGAAACCTTGGGTTTCCAGTTCCTTGTTGGAAGCTCACCCTGCTCTGCTCTATACCTAAAGTGAAAGTCAACGTGAGCCCAAGCTTCGAAGTAAGGCCCTGATTATCCTTGCAAAACGAGAGGCGTGCAGCGGCTCCATGAGGCCTTCATCGTTGTTCTGCTTTAGTGTCAAGGTAGTAAGCTTTTCAACACTCCTAGGGGCCTTGCTTCAGCACCCGTTTCAGTACCAGAACACTGCGTAGAACCAGGAAGCCCTGCTCCTGCGTGTATGCTGCGTGTCAACCTAGAAATTAGAGACTGATGGCACAAGGCTAGTTTTCCCATTATGAAAGCTCCGTTGATGCGGCCCCGAAGCTACCTGAAAAGCACTGTTGTTACCGTGCTTTTACTTACAGCCGGCATGGCTCATAGAAGAAAATGAGTTTTCTCGAAAGAAACCTTGTGCTTCCAGTTCCTAGTTGGAAGCTCACCCTGCTCTGCTCTATACCAAACGTGAAAGTCAATGTGAGCACTAGCCTCGAAGTAAGGCCCTGATTATCCTGGCAAAACGGGAGGCGTGCAGAAGCTCCATGAGGCCTTCATCGCTGTTCTGCTTTAGTTTCACGGTAGTAAGCTTTCCACGACTCCTAGAGACTTTGCTTAAGCAACCGTTTCGGTACCAGAACACTGCGTAGAGACAGTAAGCTCTGGTCCTGCGTGTATGCTGCGTGTCAACCTAGAAATTGGAGACTGATGGCATAAGGCTTCTTTTCCCATTATGAAAGCTCCGTTCATGCGGCCTCGAAGCTACCTGAAAAGCATTGTTGTTGCCGGGGTGTTCCTCACTGCCGGCATGGTTCTGAGAAGAAAATGAGTTTTCTCCTAAGAAACCTTGGGTTTCCAGTTCCTTGTTGGAAGCTCACCCTGCTCTGCTCTATACCTAAAGTGAAAGTCAACGTGAGCCCAAGCTTCGAAGTAAGGCCCTGATTATCCTTGCAAAACGAGAGGCGTGCAGCGGCTCCATGAGGCCTTCATCGTTGTTCTGCTTTAGTGTCAAGGTAGTAAGCTTTTCAACACTCCTAGGGGCCTTGCTTCAGCACCCGTTTCAGTACCAGAACACTGCGTAGAACCAGGAAGCCCTGCTCCTGCGTGTATGCTGCGTGTCAACCTAGAAATTAGAGACTGATGGCACAAGGCTAGTTTTCCCATTATGAAAGCTCCGTTGATGCGGCCCCGAAGCTACCTGAAAAGCACTGTTGTTACCGTGCTTTTACTTACAGCCGGCATGGCTCATAGAAGAAAATGAGTTTTCTCGAAAGAAACCTTGTGCTTCCAGTTCCTAGTTGGAAGCTCACCCTGCTCTGCTCTATACCAAACGTGAAAGTCAATGTGAGCACTAGCCTCGAAGTAAGGCCCCGATTATCCTGGCAAAACGGGAGGCGTGCAGCAGCTCCATGAGGCCTTCATCGCTGTTCTGCTTTAGTTTCACGGTAGCAAGCTTTCCACGACTCCTAGGGACTTTGCTTAAGCAACCGTTTCGGTACCAGAACACTGCGTAGAGACAGTAAGCTCTGGTCCTGCGTGTATGCTGCGTGTCAACCTAGAAATTGGAGACTGATGGCATAAGGCTTCTTTTCCCATTATGAAAGCTCCGTTCATGCGGCCTCGAAGCTACCTGAAAAGCATTGTTGTTGCCGGGGTGTTCCTCACTGCCGGCATGGTTCTGAGAAGAAAATGAGTTTTCTCCTAAGAAACCTTGGGTTTCCAGTTCCTTGTTGGAAGCTCACCCTGCTCTGCTCTATACGTAAAGTGAAAGTCAACGTGAGCCCAAGCTTCGAAGTAAGGCCCTGATTATCCTTGCAAAACGAGAGGCGTGCAGCGGCTCCATGAGGCCTTCATCGTTGTTCTGCTTTAGTGTCAAGGTAGTAAGCTTTTCAACACTCCTAGGGACCTTGCTTCAGCACCCGTTTCAGTACCAGAACACTGCGTAGAACCAGGAAGCTCTGCTCCTGCGTGTATGCTGCGTGTCAACCTAGAAATTAGAGACTGATGGCACAAGGCTAGTTTTCCCATTATGAAAGCTCCGTTGATGCGGCCCCGAAGCTACCTGAAAAACACTGTTGTTACCGTGCTTTTACTTACAGCCGGCATGGCTCATAGAAGAAAATGAGTTTTCTCGAAAGAAACCTTGTGCTTCCAGTTCCTAGTTGGAAGCTCACCCTGCTCTGCTCTATACCAAACGTGAAAGTCAATGTGAGCACTAGCCTCGAAGTAAGGCCCTGATTATCCTGGCAAAACGGGAGGCGTGCAGCAGCTCCATGAGGCCTTCATCGCTGTTCTGCTTTAGTTTCACGGTAGTAAGCTTTCCACGACTCCTAGGGACTTTGCTTAAGCAACCGTTTCGGTACCAGAACACTGCGTAGAGACAGTAAGCTCTGGTCCTGCGTGTATGCTGCGTGTCAACCTAGAAATTGGAGACTGATGGCATAAGGCTTCTTTTCCCATTATGAAAGCTCCGTTCATGCGGCCTCGAAGCTACCTGAAAAGCATTGTTGTTGCCGGGGTTTTCCTCACTGCCGGCATGGTTCTGAGAAGAAAATGAGTTTTCTCCTAAGAAACCTTGGGTTTCCAGTTCCTTGTTGGAAGCTCACCCTGCTCTGCTCTATACCTAAAGTGAAAGTCAACGTGAGCCCAAGCTTCGAAGTAAGGCCCTGATTATCCTTGCAAAACGAGAGGCGTGTAGCAGCTCCATGAGGCCTTCATCGTTGTTCTGCTTTAGTGTCAAGGTAGTAAGCTTTTCAACACTCCTAGGGGCCTTGCTTCAGCACCCGTTTCAGTACCAGAACACTGCGTAGAACCAGGAAGCTCTGCTCCTGCGTGTATGCTGCGTGTCAACCTAGAAATTAGAGACTGATGGCACAAGGCTAGTTTTCCCATTATGAAAGCTCCGTTGATGCGGCCCCGAAGCTACCTGAAAAGCACTGTTGTTACCGTGCTTTTACTTACAGCCGGCATGGCTCATAGAAGAAAATGAGTTTTCTCGAAAGAAACCTTGTGCTTCCAGTTCCTAGTTGGAAGCTCACCCTGCTCTGCTCTATACCAAACGTGAAAGTCAATGTGAGCACTAGCCTCGAAGTAAGGCTCTGATTATCCTGGCAAAACGGGAGGCGTGCAGCAGCTCCATGAGGCCTTCATCGCTGTTCTGCTTTAGTTTCACGGTAGTAAGCTTTCCAAGACTCCTAGGGACTTTGCTTAAGCAACCGTTTCGGTACCAGAACACTGCGTAGAGACAGTAAGCTCTGGTCCTGCGTGTATGCTGCGTGTCAACCTAGAAATTGGAGACTGATGGCATAAGGCTTCTTTTCCCATTATGAAAGCTCCTTTCATGCGGCCTCGAAGCTACCTGAAAAGCATTGTTGTTGCCGGGGTGTTCCTCACTGCCGGCATGGTTCTGAGAAGAAAATGAGTTTTCTCCTAAGAAACCTTGGGTTTCCAGTTCCTTGTTGGAAGCTCACCCTGCTCTGCTCTATACCTAAAGTGAAAGTCAACGTGAGCCCAAGCTTCGAAGTAAGGCCCTGATTATCCTTGCAAAACGAGAGGCGTGCAGCGGCTCCATGAGGCCTTCATCGTTGTTCTGCTTTAGTGTCAAGGTAGTAAGCTTTTCAACACTCCTAGGGGCCTTGCTTCAGCACCCGTTTCAGTACCAGAACACTGCGTAGAACCAGGAAGCCCTGCTCCTGCGTGTATGCTGCGTGTCAACCTAGAAATTAGAGACTGATGGCACAAGGCTAGTTTTCCCATTATGAAAGCTCTGTTGATGCGGCCCCGAAGCTACCTGAAAAGCACTGTTGTTACCGTGCTTTTACTTACAGCCGGCATGGCTCATAGAAGAAAATGAGTTTTCTCGAAAGAAACCTTGTGCTTCCAGTTCCTAGTTGGAAGCTCACCCTGCTCTGCTCTATACCAAACGTGAAAGTCAATGTGAGCACTACCCTCGAAGTAAGGCCCTGATTATCCTGGCAAAACGGGAGGC
Organism: Eubalaena glacialis; assembly: GCF_028564815.1. Taxonomy (NCBI): domain Eukaryota; kingdom Metazoa; phylum Chordata; class Mammalia; order Artiodactyla; family Balaenidae; genus Eubalaena; species Eubalaena glacialis. The sequence goes on along the minus strand of NC_083726.1, from coordinate 82,942,019 downwards.
GTGCAGCAGCTCCATGAGGCCTTCATCGCTGTTCTGTTTTAGTTTCACGGTAGTAAGCTTTCCAAGACTCCTAGGGACTTTGCTTAAGCAACCGTTTCGATACCAGAACACTGCGTAGAGACAGTAAGCTCTGGTCCTGCGTGTATGCTGCGTGTCAACCTAGAAATTGGAGACTGATGGCATAAGGCTTCTTTTCCCATTATGAAAGCTCCGTTCATGCGGCCTCGAAGCTACCTGAAAAGCATTGTTGTTGCCGGGGTGTTCCTCACTGCCGGCATGGTTCTGAGAAGAAAATGAGTTTTCTCCTAAGAAACCTTGGGTTTCCAGTTCCTTGTTGGAAGCTCACCCTGCTCTGCTCTATACCTAAAGTGAAAGTCAACGTGAGCCCAAGCTTCGAAGTAAGGCCCTGATTATCCTTGCAAAACGAGAGGCGTGCAGCAGCTCCATGAGGCCTTCATCGTTGTTCTGCTTTAGTGTCAAGGTAGTAAGCTTTTCAACACTCCTAGGGGCCTTGCTTCAGCACCCGTTTCAGTACCAGAAGACTGCGTAGAACCAGGAAGCTCTGCTCCTGCGTGTATGCTGCGTGTCAACCTAGAAATTAGAGACTGATGGCACAAGGCTAGTTTTCCCATTATGAAAGCTCTGTTGATGCGGCCCCGAAGCTACCTGAAAAGCACTGTTGTTACCGTGCTTTTACTTACAGCCGGCATGGCTCATAGAAGAAAATGAGTTTTCTCGAAAGAAACCTTGTGCTTCCAGTTCCTAGTTGGAAGCTCACCCTGCTCTGCTCTATACCAAACGTGAAAGTCAATGTGAGCACTAGCCTCGAAGTAAGGCCCTGATTATCCTGGCAAAACGGGAGGCGTGCAGCAGCTCCATGAGGCCTTCATCGCTGTTCTGCTTTATTTTCACGGTAGTAAGCTTTCCAAGAATCCTAGGGACTTTGCTTAAGCAACCGTTTCGGTACCAGAACACTGCGTAGAGACAGTAAGCTCTGGTCCTGCGTGTATGCTGCGTGTCAACCTAGAAATTGGAGACTGATGGCATAAGGCTTCTTTTCCCATTATGAAAGCTCCGTTCATGCGGCCTCGAAGCTACCTGAAAAGCATTGTTGTTGCCGGGGTTTTCCTCACTGCCGGCATGGTTCTGAGAAGAAAATGAGTTTTCTCCTAAGAAACCTTGGGTTTCCAGTTCCTTGTTGGAAGCTCACCCTGCTCTGCTCTATACCTAAAGTGAAAGTCAACGTGAGCCCAAGCTTCGAAGTAAGGCCCTGATTATCCTTGCAAAACGAGAGGCGTGCAGCAGCTCCATGAGGCCTTCATCGTTGTTCTGCTTTAGTGTCAAGGTAGTAAGCTTTTCAACACTCCTAGGGGCCTTGCCTCAGCACCCGTTTCAGTACCAGAACACTGCGTAGAACCAGGAAGCCCTGCTCCTGCGTGTATGCTGCGTGTCAACCTAGAAATTAGAGACTGATGGCACAAGGCTAGTTTTCCCATTATGAAAGCTCCGTTGATGCGGCCCCGAAGCTACCTGAAAAGCACTGTTGTTACCGTGCTTTTACTTACAGCCGGCATGGCTCATAGAAGAAAATGAGTTTTCTCGAAAGAAACCTTGTGCTTCCAGTTCCTAGTTGGAAGCTCACCCTGCTCTACTCTATACCAAACGTGAAAGTCAATGTGAGCACTACCCTCGAAGTAAGGCCCTGATTATCCTGGCAAAACGGGAGGCGTGCAGCAGCTCCATGAGGCCTTCATCGCTGTTCTGCTTTAGTTTCACGGTAGTAAGCTTTCCACGACTCCTAGGGACTTTGCTTAAGCAACCGTTTCGGTACCAGAACACTGCGTAGAGACAGTAAGCTCTGGTCCTGCGTGTATGCTGCGTGTCAACCTAGAAATTGGAGACTGATGGCATAAGGCTTCTTTTCCCATTATGAAAGCTCCGTTCATGCGGCCTCGAAGCTACCTGAAAAGCATTGTTGTTGCCGGGGTGTTCCTCACTGCCGGCATGGTTCTGAGAAGAAAATGAGTTTTCTCCTAAGAAACCTTGGGTTTCCAGTTCCTTGTTGGAAGCTCACCCTGCTCTGCTCTATACCTAAAGTGAAAGTCAACGTGAGCCCAAGCTTCGAAGTAAGGCCCTGATTATCCTTGCAAAACGAGAGGCGTGCAGCGGCTCCATGAGGCCTTCATCGTTGTTCTGCTTTAGTGTCAAGGTAGTAAGCTTTTCAACACTCCTAGGGGCCTTGCTTCAGCACCCGTTTCAGTACCAGAACACTGCGTAGAACCAGGAAGCCCTGCTCCTGCGTGTATGCTGCGTGTCAACCTAGAAATTAGAGACTGATGGCACAAGGCTAGTTTTCCCATTATGAAAGCTCCGTTGATGCGGCCCCGAAGCTACCTGAAAAGCACTGTTGTTACCGTGCTTTTACTTACAGCCGGCATGGCTCATAGAAGAAAATGAGTTTTCTCGAAAGAAACCTTGTGCTTCCAGTTCCTAGTTGGAAGCTCACCCTGCTCTGCTCTATACCAAACGTGAAAGTCAATGTGAGCACTAGCCTCGAAGTAAGGCCCTGATTATCCTGGCAAAACGGGAGGCGTGCAGCAGCTCCATGAGGCCTTCATCGCTGTTCTGCTTTAGTTTCACGGTAGTAAGCTTTCCAAGACTCCTAGGGACTTTGCTTAAGCAACCGTTTCGGTACCAGAACACTGCGTAGAGACAGTAAGCTCTGGTCCTGCGTGTATGCTGCGTGTCAACCTAGAAATTGGAGACTGATGGCATAAGGCTTCTTTTCCCATTATGAAAGCTCCGTTCATGCGGCCTTGAAGCTACCTGAAAAGCATTGTTGTTGCCGGGGTTTTCCTCACTGCCGGCATGGTTCTGAGAAGAAAATGAGTTTTCTCCTAAGAAACCTTGGGTTTCCAGTTCCTTGTTGGAAGCTCACCCTGCTCTGCTCTATACCTAAAGTGAAAGTCAACGTGAGCCCAAGCTTCGAAGTAAGGCCCTGATTATCCTTGCAAAACGAGAGGCGTGCAGCAGCTCCATGAGGCCTTCATCGTGGTTCTGCTTTAGTGTCAAGGTAGTAAGCTTTTCAACACTCCTAGGGGCCTTGCTTCAGCACCCGTTTCAGTACCAGAAGACTGCGTAGAACCAGGAAGCTCTGCTCCTGCGTGTATGCTGCGTGTCAACCTAGAAATTAGAGACTGATGGCACAAGGCTAGTTTTCCCATTATGAAAGCTCCGTTGATGCGGCCCCGAAGCTACCTGAAAAGCACTGTTGTTACCGTGCTTTTACTTACAGCCGGCATGGCTCATAGAAGAAAATGAGTTTTCTCGAAAGAAACCTTGTGCTTCCAGTTCCTAGTTGGAAGCTCACCCTGCGCTGCTCTATACCAAACGTGAAAGTCAATGTGAGCACTAGCCTCGAAGTAAGGCCCAGATTATCCTGGCAAAACGGGAGGCGTGCAGCAGCTCCATGAGGCCTTCATCGCTGTTCTGCTTTAGTTTCACGGTAGTAAGCTTTCCAAGACTCCTAGGGACTTTGCTTAAGCAACCGTTTCGGTACCAGAACACTGCGTAGAGACAGTAAGCTCTGGTCCTGCGTGTATGCTGCGTGTCAACCTAGAAATTGGAGACTGATGGCATAAGGCTTCTTTTCCCATTATGAAAGCTCCGTTCATGCGGCCTCGAAGCTACCTGAAAAGCATTGTTGTTGCCGGGGTTTTCCTCACTGCCGGCATGGTTCTGAGAAGAAAATGAGTTTTCTCCTAAGAAACCTTGGGTTTCCAGTTCCTTGTTGGAAGCTCACCCTGCTCTGCTCTATACCTAAAGTGAAAGTCAACGTGAGCCCAAGCTTCGAAGTAAGGCCCTGATTATCCTTGCAAAACGAGAGGCGTGCAGCAGCTCCATGAGGCCTTCATCGTGGTTCTGCTTTAGTGTCAAGGTAGTAAGCTTTTCAACACTCCTAGGGGCCTTGCTTCAGCACCCGTTTCAGTACCAGAAGACTGCGTAGAACCAGGAAGCTCTGCTCCTGCGTGTATGCTGCGTGTCAACCTAGAAATTAGAGACTGATGGCACAAGGCTAGTTTTCCCATTATGAAAGCTCCGTTGATGCGGCCCCGAAGCTACCTGAAAAGCACTGTTGTTACCGTGCTTTTACTTACAGCCGGCATGGCTCATAGAAGAAAATGAGTTTTCTCGAAAGAAACCTTGTGCTTCCAGTTCCTAGTTGGAAGCTCACCCTGCTCTGCTCTATACCAAACGTGAAAGTCAATGTGAGCACTAGCCTCGAAGTAAGGCCCAGATTATCCTGGCAAAACGGGAGGCGTGCAGCAGCTCCATGAGGCCTTCATCGCTGTTCTGCTTTAGTTTCACGGTAGTAAGCTTTCCACGACTCCTAGGGACTTTGCTTAAGCAACCGTTTCGGTACCAGAACACTGCGTAGAGACAGTAAGCTCTGGTCCTGCGTGTATGCTGCGTGTCAACCGAGAAATTGGAGACTGATGGCATAAGGCTTCTTTTCCCATTATGAAAGCTCCGTTCATGCGGCCTCGAAGCTACCTGAAAAGCATTGTTGTTGCCGGGGTTTTCCTCACTGCCGGCATGGTTCTGAGAAGAAAATGAGTTTTCTCCTAAGAAACCTTGGGTTTCCAGTTCCTTGTTGGAAGCTCACCCTGCTCTGCTCTATACCTAAAGTGAAAGTCAACGTGAGCCCAAGCTTCGAAGTAAGGCCCTGATTATCCTTGCAAAACGAGAGGCGTGCAGCGGCTCCATGAGGCCTTCATCGTTGTTCTGCTTTAGTGTCAAGGTAGTAAGCTTTTCAACACTCCTAGGGGCCTTGCCTCAGCACCCGTTTCAGTACCAGAACACTGCGTAGAACCAGGAAGCCCTGCTCCTGCGTGTATGCTGCGTGTCAACCTAGAAATTAGAGACTGATGGCACAAGGCTAGTTTTCCCATTATGAAAGCTCCGTTGATGCGGCCCCGAAGCTACCTGAAAAGCACTGTTGTTACCGTGCTTTTACTTACAGCCGGCATGGCTCATAGAAGAAAATGAGTTTTCTCGAAAGAAACCTTGTGCTTCCAGTTCCTAGTTGGAAGCTCACCCTGCTCTACTCTATACCAAACGTGAAAGTCAATGTGAGCACTAGCCTCGAAGTAAGGCCCTGATTATCCTGGCAAAACGGGAGGCGTGCAGCAGCTCCATGAGGCCTTCATCGCTGTTCTGCTTTAGTTTCACGGTAGTAAGCTTTCCACGACTCCTAGGGACTTTGCTTAAGCAACCGTTTCGGTACCAGAACACTGCGTAGAGACAGTAAGCTCTGGTCCTGCGTGTATGCTGCGTGTCAACCTAGAAATTGGAGACTGATGGCATAAGGCTTCTTTTCCCATTATGAAAGCTCCGTTCATGCGGCCTCGAAGCTACCTGAAAAGCATTGTTGTTGCCGGGGTTTTCCTCACTGCCGGCATGGTTCTGAGAAGAAAATGAGTTTTCTCCTAAGAAACCTTGGGTTTCCAGTTCCTTGTTGGAAGCTCACCCTGCTCTGCTCTATACCTAAAGTGAAAGTCAACGTGAGCCCAAGCTTCGAAGTAAGGCCCTGATTATCCTTGCAAAACGAGAGGCGTGCAGCAGCTCCATGAGGCCTTCATCGTTGTTCTGCTTTAGTGTCAAGGTAGTAAGCTTTTCAACACTCCTAGGGGCCTTGCTTCAGCACCCGTTTCAGTACCAGAAGACTGCGTAGAACCAGGAAGCTCTGCTCCTGCGTGTATGCTGCGTGTCAACCTAGAAATTAGAGACTGATGGCACAAGGCTAGTTTTCCCATTATGAAAGCTCCGTTGATGCGGCCCCGAAGCTACCTGAAAAGCACTGTTGTTACCGTGCTTTTACTTACAGCCGGCATGGCTCATAGAAGAAAATGAGTTTTCTCGAAAGAAACCTTGTGCTTCCAGTTCCTAGTTGGAAGCTCACCCTGCGCTGCTCTATACCAAACGTGAAAGTCAATGTGAGCACTAGCCTCGAAGTAAGGCCCAGATTATCCTGGCAAAACGGGAGGCGTGCAGCAGCTCCATGAGGCCTTCATCGCTGTTCTGCTTTAGTTTCACGGTAGTAAGCTTTCCAAGACACCTAGGGACTTTGCTTAAGCAACCGTTTCGGTACCAGAACACTGCGTAGAGACAGTAAGCTCTGGTCCTGCGTGTATGCTGCGTGTCAACCTAGAAATTGGAGACTGATGGCATAAGGCTTCTTTTCCCATTATGAAAGCTCCGTTCATGCGGCCTCGAAGCTACCTGAAAAGCATTGTTGTTGCCGGGGTTTTCCTCACTGCCGGCATGGTTCTGAGAAGAAAATGAGTTTTCTCCTAAGAAACCTTGGGTTTCCAGTTCCTTGTTGGAAGCTCACCCTGCTCTGCCCTATACCTAAAGTGAAAGTCAACGTGAGCCCAAGCTTCGAAGTAAGGCCCTGATTATCCTTGAAAAACGAGAGGCGTGTAGCAGCTCCATGAGGCCTTCATCGTTGTTCTGCTTTAGTGTCAAGGTAGTAAGCTTTTCAACACTCCTAGGGGCCTTGCTTAAGCACCCGTTTCAGTACCAGAAGACTGCGTAGAACCAGGAAGCTCTGCTCCTGCGTGTATGCTGCGTGTCAACCTAGAAATTAGAGACTGATGGCACAAGGCTAGTTTTCCCATTATGAAAGCTCCGTTGATGCGGCCCCGAAGCTACCTGAAAAGCACTGTTGTTACCGTGCTTTTACTTACAGCCGGCATGGCTCATAGAAGAAAATGAGTTTTCTCGAAAGAAACCTTGTGCTTCCAGTTCCTAGTTGGAAGCTCACCCTGCTCTGCTCTATACCAAACGTGAAAGTCAATGTGAGCACTAGCCTCGAAGTAAGGCCCTGATTATCCTGGCAAAACGGGAGGCGTGCAGCAGCTCCATGAGGCCTTCATCGCTGTTCTGCTTTAGTTTCACGGTAGTAAGCTTTCCAAGACTCCTAGGGACTTTGCTTAAGCAACCGTTTCGGTACCAGAACACTGCGTAGAGACAGTAAGCTCTGGTCCTTCGTGTATGCTGCGTGTCAACCTAGAAATTGGAGACTGATGGCATAAGGCTTCTTTTCCCATTATGAAAGCTCCGTTCATGCGGCCTTGAAGCTACCTGAAAAGCATTGTTGTTGCCGGGGTTTTCCTCACTGCCGGCATGGTTCTGAGAAGAAAATGAGTTTTCTCCTAAGAAACCTGGGGTTTCCAGTTCCTTGTTGGAAGCTCACCCTGCTCTGCTCTATACCTAAAGTGAAAGTCAACGTGAGCCCAAGCTTCGAAGTAAGGCCCTGATTATCCTTGCAAAACGAGAGGCGTGCAGCAGCTCCATGAGGCCTTCATCGTGGTTCTGCTTTAGTGTCAAGGTAGTAAGCTTTTCAACACTCCTAGGGGCCTTGCTTCAGCACCCGTTTCAGTACCAGAAGACTGCGTAGAACCAGGAAGCTCTGCTCCTGCGTGTATGCTGCGTGTCAACCTAGAAATTAGAGACTGATGGCACAAGGCTAGTTTTCCCATTATGAAAGCTCCGTTGATGCGGCCCCGAAGCTACCTGAAAAGCACTGTTGTTACCGTGCTTTTACTTACAGCCGGCATGGCTCATAGAAGAAAATGAGTTTTCTCGAAAGAAACCTTGTGCTTCCAGTTCCTAGTTGGAAGCTCACCCTGCTCTGCTCTATACCAAACGTGAAAGTCAATGTGAGCACTAGCCTCGAAGTAAGGCCCAGATTATCCTGGCAAAACGGGAGGCGTGCAGCAGCTCCATGAGGCCTTCATCGCTGTTCTGCTTTAGTTTCACGGTAGTAAGCTTTCCACGACTCCTAGGGACTTTGCTTAAGCAACCGTTTCGGTACCAGAACACTGCGTAGAGACAGTAAGCTCTGGTCCTGCGTGTATGCTGCGTGTCAACCGAGAAATTGGAGACTGATGGCATAAGGCTTCTTTTCCCATTATGAAAGCTCCGTTCATGCGGCCTCGAAGCTACCTGAAAAGCATTGTTGTTGCCGGGGTTTTCCTCACTGCCGGCATGGTTCTGAGAAGAAAATGAGTTTTCTCCTAAGAAACCTTGGGTTTCCAGTTCCTTGTTGGAAGCTCACCCTGCTCTGCTCTATACCTAAAGTGAAAGTCAACGTGAGCCCAAGCTTCGAAGTAAGGCCCTGATTATCCTTGCAAAACGAGAGGCGTGCAGCGGCTCCATGAGGCCTTCATCGTTGTTCTGCTTTAGTGTCAAGGTAGTAAGCTTTTCAACACTCCTAGGGGCCTTGCCTCAGCACCCGTTTCAGTACCAGAACACTGCGTAGAACCAGGAAGCCCTGCTCCTGCGTGTATGCTGCGTGTCAACCTAGAAATTAGAGACTGATGGCACAAGGCTAGTTTTCCCATTATGAAAGCTCCGTTGATGCGGCCCCGAAGCTACCTGAAAAGCACTGTTGTTACCGTGCTTTTACTTACAGCCGGCATGGCTCATAGAAGAAAATGAGTTTTCTCGAAAGAAACCTTGTGCTTCCAGTTCCTAGTTGGAAGCTCACCCTGCTCTGCTCTATACCAAACGTGAAAGTCAATGTGAGCACTAGCCTCGAAGTAAGGCCCTGATTATCCTGGCAAAACGGGAGGCGTGCAGCAGCTCCATGAGGCCTTCATCGCTGTTCTGCTTTAGTTTCACGGTAGTAAGCTTTCCACGACTCCTAGGGACTTTGCTTAAGCAACCGTTTCGGTACCAGAACACTGCGTAGAGACAGTAAGCTCTGGTCCTGCGTGTATGCTGCGTGTCAACCTAGAAATTGGAGACTGACGGCATAAGGCTTCTTTTCCCATTATGAAAGCTCCGTTCATGCGGCCTCGAAGCTACCTGAAAAGCATTGTTGTTGCCGGGGTTTTCCTCACTGCCGGCATGGTTCTGAGAAGAAAATGAGTTTTCTCCTAAGAAACCTTGGGTTTCCAGTTCCTTGTTGGAAGCTCACCCTGCTCTGCTCTATACCTAAAGTGAAAGTCAACGTGAGCCCAAGCTTCGAAGTAAGGCCCTGATTATCCTTGCAAAACGAGAGGCGTGCAGCGGCTCCATGAGGCCTTCATCGTTGTTCTGCTTTAGTGTCAAGGTAGTAAGCTTTTCAACACTCCTAGGGGCCTTGCTTCAGCACCCGTTTCAGTACCAGAAGACTGCGTAGAACCAGGAAGCTCTGCTCCTGCGTGTATGCTGCGTGTCAACCTAGAAATTAGAGACTGATGGCACAAGGCTAGTTTTCCCATTATGAAAGCTCCGTTGATGCGGCCCCGAAGCTACCTGAAAAACACTGTTGTTGCCGTGCTTTTACTTACAGCCGGCATGGCTCATAGAAGAAAATGAGTTTTCTCGAAAGAAACCTTGTGCTTCCAGTTCCTAGTTGGAAGCTCACCCTGCTCTGCTCTATACCAAACGTGAAAGTCAATGTGAGCACTAGCCTCGAAGTAAGGCCCAGATTATCCTGGCAAAACGGGAGGCGTGCAGCAGCTCCATGAGGCCTTCATCGCTGTTCTGCTTTAGTTTCACGGTAGTAAGCTTTCCACGACTCCTAGGGACTTTGCTTAAGCAACCGTTTCGGTACCAGAACACTGCGTAGAGACAGTAAGCTCTGGTCCTGCGTGTATGCTGCGTGTCAACCGAGAAATTGGAGACTGATGGCATAAGGCTTCTTTTCCCATTATGAAAGCTCCGTTCATGCGGCCTCGAAGCTACCTGAAAAGCATTGTTGTTGCCGGGGTTTTCCTCACTGCCGGCATGGTTCTGAGAAGAAAATGAGTTTTCTCCTAAGAAACCTTGGGTTTCCAGTTCCTTGTTGGAAGCTCACCCTGCTCTGCTCTATACCTAAAGTGAAAGTCAACGTGAGCCCAAATTCGAAGTAAGGCCCTGATTATCCTTGCAAAACGAGAGGCGTGCAGCGGCTCCATGAGGCCTTCATCGTTGTTCTGCTTTAGTGTCAAGGTAGTAAGCTTTTCAACACTCCTAGGGGCCTTGCTTCAGCACCCGTTTCAGTACCAGAACACTGCGTAGAACCAGGAAGCCCTGCTCCTGCGTGTATGCTGCGTGTCAACCTAGAAATTAGAGACTGATGGCACAAGGCTAGTTTTCCCATTATGAAAGCTCCGTTGATGCGGCCCCGAAGCTACCTGAAAAGCACTGTTGTTACCGTGCTTTTACTTACAGCCGGCATGGCTCATAGAAGAAAATGAGTTTTCTCGAAAGAAACCTTGTGCTTCCAGTTCCTAGTTGGAAGCTCACCCTGCTCTGCTCTATACCAAACGTGAAAGTCAATGTGAGCACTAGCCTCGAAGTAAGGCCCTGATTATCCTGGCAAAACGGGAGGCGTGCAGCAGCTCCATGAGGCCTTCATCGCTGTTCTGCTTTAGTTTCACGGTAGTAAGCTTTCCACGACTCCTAGGGACTTTGCTTAAGCAACCGTTTCGGTACCAGAACACTGCGTAGAGACAGTAAGCTCTGGTCCTGCGTGTATGCTGCGTGTCAACCTAGAAATTGGAGACTGACGGCATAAGGCTTCTTTTCCCATTATGAAAGCTCCGTTCATGCGGCCTCGAAGCTACCTGAAAAGCATTGTTGTTGCCGGGGTTTTCCTCACTGCCGGCATGGTTCTGAGAAGAAAATGAGTTTTCTCCTAAGAAACCTTGGGTTTCCAGTTCCTTGTTGGAAGCTCACCCTGCTCTGCTCTATACCTAAAGTGAAAGTCAACGTGAGCCCAAGCTTCGAAGTAAGGCCCTGATTATCCTTGCAAAACGAGAGGCGTGTAGCGGCTCCATGAGGCCTTCATCGTTGTTCTGCTTTAGTGTCAAGGTAGTAAGCTTTTCAACACTCCTAGGGGCCTTGCTTCAGCACCCGTTTCAGTACCAGAAGACTGCGTAGAACCAGGAAGCTCTGCTCCTGCGTGTATGCTGCGTGTCAACCTAGAAATTAGAGACTGATGGCACAAGGCTAGTTTTCCCATTATGAAAGCTCCGTTGATGCGGCCCCGAAGCTACCTGAAAAGCACTGTTGTTACCGTGCTTTTACTTACAGCCGGCATGGCTCATAGAAGAAAATGAGTTTTCTCGAAAGAAGCCTTGTGCTTCCAGTTCCTAGTTGGAAGCTCACCCTGCGCTGCTCTATACCAAACGTGAAAGTCAATGTGAGCACTAGCCTTGAAGTAAGGCCCAGATTATCCTGGCAAAACGGGAGGCGTGCAGCAGCTCCATGAGGCCTTCATCGCTGTTCTGCTTTAGTTTCACGGTAGTAAGCTTTCCAAGACTCCTAGGGACTTTGCTTAAGCAACCGTTTCGGTACCAGAACACTGCGTAGAGACAGTAAGCTCTGGTCCTGCGTGTATGCTGCGTGTCAACCGAGAAATTGGAGACTGATGGCATAAGGCTTCTTTTCCCATTATGAAAGCTCCGTTCATGCGGCCTCGAAGCTACCTGAAAAGCATTGTTGTTGCCGGGGTTTTCCTCACTGCCGGCATGGTTCTGAGAAGAAAATGAGTTTTCTCCTAAGAAACCTTGGGTTTCCAGTTCCTTGTTGGAAGCTCACCCTGCTCTGCTCTATACCTAAAGTGAAAGTCAACGTGAGCCCAAGCTTCGAAGTAAGGCCCTGATTATCCTTGCAAAACGAGAGGCGTGCAGCAGCTCCATGAGGCCTTCATCGTGGTTCTGCTTTAGTGTCAAGGTAGTAAGCTTTTCAACACTCCTAGGGGCCTTGCTTCAGCACCCGTTTCAGTACCAGAAGACTGCGTAGAACCAGGAAGCCCTGCTCCTGCGTGTATGCTGCGTGTCAACCTAGAAATTAGAGACTGATGGCACAAGGCTAGTTTTCCCATTATGAAAGCTCCGTTGATGCGGCCCCGAAGCTACCTGAAAAGCACTGTTGTTACCGTGCTTTTACTTACAGCCGGCATGGCTCATAGAAGAAAATGAGTTTTCTCGAAAGAAACCTTGTGCTTCCAGTTCCTAGTTGGAAGCTCACCCTGCTCTACTCTATACCAAACGTGAAAGTCAATGTGAGCACTAGCCTCGAAGTAAGGCCCTGATTATCCTGGCAAAACGGGAGGCGTGCAGCAGCTCCATGAGGCCTTCATCGCTGTTCTGCTTTAGTTTCACGGTAGTAAGCTTTCCACGACTCCTAGGGACTTTGCTTAAGCAACCGTTTCGGTACCAGAACACTGCGTAGAGACAGTAAGCTCTGGTCCTGCGTGTATGCTGCGTGTCAACCTAGAAATTGGAGACTGATGGCATAAGGCTTCTTTTCCCATTATGAAAGCTCCGTTCATGCGGCCTCGAAGCTACCTGAAAAGCATTGTTGTTGCCGGGGTTTTCCTCACTGCCGGCATGGTTCTGAGAAGAAAATGAGTTTTCTCCTAAGAAACCTTGGGTTTCCAGTTCCTTGTTGGAAGCTCACCCTGCTCTGCTCTATACCTAAAGTGAAAGTCAACGTGAGCCCAAGCTTCGAAGTAAGGCCCTGATTATCCTTGCAAAACGAGAGGCGTGCAGCAGCTCCATGAGGCCTTCATCGTTGTTCTGCTTTAGTGTCAAGGTAGTAAGCTTTTCAACACTCCTAGGGGCCTTGCTTCAGCACCCGTTTCAGTACCAGAAGACTGCGTAGAACCAGGAAGCTCTGCTCCTGCGTGTATGCTGCGTGTCAACCTAGAAATTAGAGACTGATGGCACAAGGCTAGTTTTCCCATTATGAAAGCTCCGTTGATGCGGCCCCGAAGCTACCTGAAAAGCACTGTTGTTACCGTGCTTTTACTTACAGCCGGCATGGCTCATAGAAGAAAATGAGTTTTCTCGAAAGAAACCTTGTGCTTCCAGTTCCTAGTTGGAAGCTCACCCTGCGCTGCTCTATACCAAACGTGAAAGTCAATGTGAGCACTAGCCTCGAAGTAAGGCCCAGATTATCCTGGCAAAACGGGAGGCGTGCAGCAGCTCCATGAGGCCTTCATCGCTGTTCTGCTTTAGTTTCACGGTAGTAAGCTTTCCAAGACTCCTAGGGACTTTGCTTAAGCAACCGTTTCGGTACCAGAACACTGCGTAGAGACAGTAAGCTCTGGTCCTGCGTGTATGCTGCGTGTCAACCTAGAAATTGGAGACTGATGGCATAAGGCTTCTTTTCCCATTATGAAAGCTCCGTTCATGCGGCCTCGAAGCTACCTGAAAAGCATTGTTGTTGCCGGGGTTTTCCTCACTGCCGGCATGGTTCTGAGAAGAAAATGAGTTTTCTCCTAAGAAACCTTGGGTTTCCAGTTCCTTGTTGGAAGCTCACCCTGCTCTGCTCTATACCTAAAGTGAAAGTCAACGTGAGCCCAAGCTTCGAAGTAAGGCCCTGATTATCCTTGAAAAACGAGAGGCGTGTAGCAGCTCCATGAGGCCTTCATCGTTGTTCTGCTTTAGTGTCAAGGTAGTAAGCTTTTCAACACTCCTAGGGGCCTTGCTTAAGCACCCGTTTCAGTACCAGAAGACTGCGTAGAACCAGGAAGCTCTGCTCCTGCGTGTATGCTGCGTGTCAACCTAGAAATTAGAGACTGATGGCACAAGGCTAGTTTTCCCATTATGAAAGCTCCGTTGATGCGGCCCCGAAGCTACCTGAAAAGCACTGTTGTTACCGTGCTTTTACTTACAGCCGGCATGGCTCATAGAAGAAAATGAGTTTTCTCGAAAGAAACCTTGTGCTTCCAGTTCCTAGTTGGAAGCTCACCCTGCGCTGCTCTATACCAAACGTGAAAGTCAATGTGAGCACTAGCCTCGAAGTAAGGCCCAGATTATCCTGGCAAAACGGGAGGCGTGCAGCAGCTCCATGAGGCCTTCATCGCTGTTCTGCTTTAGTTTCACGGTAGTAAGCTTTCCAAGACTCCTAGGGACTTTGCTTAAGCAACCGTTTCGGTACCAGAACACTGCGTAGAGACAGTAAGCTCTGGTCCTGCGTGTATGCTGCGTGTCAACCGAGAAATTGGAGACTGATGGCATAAGGCTTCTTTTCCCATTATGAAAGCTCCGTTCATGCGGCCTCGAAGCTACCTGAAAAGCATTGTTGTTGCCGGGGTTTTCCTCACTGCCGGCATGGTTCTGAGAAGAAAATGAGTTTTCTCCTAAGAAACCTTGGGTTTCCAGTTCCTTGTTGGAAGCTCACCCTGCTCTGCTCTATACCTAAAGTGAAAGTCAACGTGAGCCCAAGCTTCGAAGTAAGGCCCTGATTATCCTTGCAAAACGAGAGGCGTGCAGCGGCTCCATGAGGCCTTCATCGTTGTTCTGCTTTAGTGTCAAGGTAGTAAGCTTTTCAACACTCCTAGGGGCCTTGCTTCAGCACCCGTTTCAGTACCAGAACACTGCGTAGAACCAGGAAGCCCTGCTCCTGCGTGTATGCTGCGTGTCAACCTAGAAATTAGAGACTGATGGCACAAGGCTAGTTTTCCCATTATGAAAGCTCCGTTGATGCGGCCCCGAAGCTACCTGAAAAGCACTGTTGTTACCGTGCTTTTACTTACAGCCGGCATGGCTCATAGAAGAAAATGAGTTTTCTCGAAAGAAACCTTGTGCTTCCAGTTCCTAGTTGGAAGCTCACCCTGCTCTGCTCTATACCAAACGTGAAAGTCAATGTGAGCACTAGCCTCGAAGTAAGGCCCTGATTATCCTGGCAAAACGGGAGGCGTGCAGCAGCTCCATGAGGCCTTCATCGCTGTTCTGCTTTAGTTTCACGGTAGTAAGCTTTCCACGACTCCTAGGGACTTTGCTTAAGCAACCGTTTCGGTACCAGAACACTGCGTAGAGACAGTAAGCTCTGGTCCTGCGTGTATGCTGCGTGTCAACCTAGAAATTGGAGACTGACGGCATAAGGCTTCTTTTCCCATTATGAAAGCTCCGTTCATGCGGCCTCGAAGCTACCTGAAAAGCATTGTTGTTGCCGGGGTTTTCCTCACTGCCGGCATGGTTCTGAGAAGAAAATGAGTTTTCTCCTAAGAAACCTTGGGTTTCCAGTTCCTTGTTGGAAGCTCACCCTGCTCTGCTCTATACCTAAAGTGAAAGTCAACGTGAGCCCAAGCTTCGAAGTAAGGCCCTGATTATCCTTGCAAAACGAGAGGCGTGTAGCGGCTCCATGAGGCCTTCATCGTTGTTCTGCTTTAGTGTCAAGGTAGTAAGCTTTTCAACACTCCTAGGGGCCTTGCTTCAGCACCCGTTTCAGTACCAGAAGACTGCGTAGAACCAGGAAGCTCTGCTCCTGCGTGTATGCTGCGTGTCAACCTAGAAATTAGAGACTGATGGCACAAGGCTAGTTTTCCCATTATGAAAGCTCCGTTGATGCGGCCCCGAAGCTACCTGAAAAGCACTGTTGTTACCGTGCTTTTACTTACAGCCGGCATGGCTCATAGAAGAAAATGAGTTTTCTCGAAAGAAACCTTGTGCTTCCAGTTCCTAGTTGGAAGCTCACCCTGCGCTGCTCTATACCAAACGTGAAAGTCAATGTGAGCACTAGCCTCGAAGTAAGGCCCAGATTATCCTGGCAAAACGGGAGGCGTGCAGCAGCTCCATGAGGCCTTCATCGCTGTTCTGCTTTAGTTTCACGGTAGTAAGCTTTCCAAGACTCCTAGGGACTTTGCTTAAGCAACCGTTTCGGTACCAGAACACTGCGTAGAGACAGTAAGCTCTGGTCCTGCGTGTATGCTGCGTGTCAACCTAGAAATTGGAGACTGATGGCATAAGGCTTCTTTTCCCATTATGAAAGCTCCGTTCATGCGGCCTCGAAGCTACCTGAAAAGCATTGTTGTTGCCGGGGTTTTCCTCACTGCCGGCATGGTTCTGAGAAGAAAATGAGTTTTCTCCTAAGAAACCTTGGGTTTCCAGTTCCTTGTTGGAAGCTCACCCTGCTCTGCTCTATACCTAAAGTGAAAGTCAACGTGAGCCCAAGCTTCGAAGTAAGGCCCTGATTATCCTTGAAAAACGAGAGGCGTGTAGCAGCTCCATGAGGCCTTCATCGTTGTTCTGCTTTAGTGTCAAGGTAGTAAGCTTTTCAACACTCCTAGGGGCCTTGCTTAAGCACCCGTTTCAGTACCAGAAGACTGCGTAGAACCAGGAAGCTCTGCTCCTGCGTGTATGCTGCGTGTCAACCTAGAAATTAGAGACTGATGGCACAAGGCTAGTTTTCCCATTATGAAAGCTCCGTTGATGCGGCCCCGAAGCTACCTGAAAAGCACTGTTGTTACCGTGCTTTTACTTACAGCCGGCATGGCTCATAGAAGAAAATGAGTTTTCTCGAAAGAAACCTTGTGCTTCCAGTTCCTAGTTGGAAGCTCACCCTGCGCTGCTCTATACCAAACGTGAAAGTCAATGTGAGCACTAGCCTCGAAGTAAGGCCCAGATTATCCTGGCAAAACGGGAGGCGTGCAGCAGCTCCATGAGGCCTTCATCGCTGTTCTGCTTTAGTTTCACGGTAGTAAGCTTTCCAAGACTCCTAGGGACTTTGCTTAAGCAACCGTTTCGGTACCAGAACACTGCGTAGAGACAGTAAGCTCTGGTCCTGCGTGTATGCTGCGTGTCAACCGAGAAATTGGAGACTGATGGCATAAGGCTTCTTTTCCCATTATGAAAGCTCCGTTCATGCGGCCTCGAAGCTACCTGAAAAGCATTGTTGTTGCCGGGGTTTTCCTCACTGCCGGCATGGTTCTGAGAAGAAAATGAGTTTTCTCCTAAGAAACCTTGGGTTTCCAGTTCCTTGTTGGAAGCTCACCCTGCTCTGCTCTATACCTAAAGTGAAAGTCAACGTGAGCCCAAGCTTCGAAGTAAGGCCCTGATTATCCTTGCAAAACGAGAGGCGTGCAGCGGCTCCATGAGGCCTTCATCGTTGTTCTGCTTTAGTGTCAAGGTAGTAAGCTTTTCAACACTCCTAGGGGCCTTGCTTCAGCACCCGTTTCAGTACCAGAACACTGCGTAGAACCAGGAAGCCCTGCTCCTGCGTGTATGCTGCGTGTCAACCTAGAAATTAGAGACTGATGGCACAAGGCTAGTTTTCCCATTATGAAAGCTCCGTTGATGCGGCCCCGAAGCTACCTGAAAAGCACTGTTGTTACCGTGCTTTTACTTACAGCCGGCATGGCTCATAGAAGAAAATGAGTTTTCTCGAAAGAAACCTTGTGCTTCCAGTTCCTAGTTGGAAGCTCACCCTGCTCTGCTCTATACCAAACGTGAAAGTCAATGTGAGCACTAGCCTCGAAGTAAGGCCCTGATTATCCTGGCAAAACGGGAGGCGTGCAGCAGCTCCATGAGGCCTTCATCGCTGTTCTGCTTTAGTTTCACGGTAGTAAGCTTTCCACGACTCCTAGGGACTTTGCTTAAGCAACCGTTTCGGTACCAGAACACTGCGTAGAGACAGTAAGCTCTGGTCCTGCGTGTATGCTGCGTGTCAACCTAGAAATTGGAGACTGACGGCATAAGGCTTCTTTTCCCATTATGAAAGCTCCGTTCATGCGGCCTCGAAGCTACCTGAAAAGCATTGTTGTTGCCGGGGTTTTCCTCACTGCCGGCATGGTTCTGAGAAGAAAATGAGTTTTCTCCTAAGAAACCTTGGGTTTCCAGTTCCTTGTTGGAAGCTCACCCTGCTCTGCTCTATACCTAAAGTGAAAGTCAACGTGAGCCCAAGCTTCGAAGTAAGGCCCTGATTATCCTTGCAAAACGAGAGGCGTGTAGCAGCTCCATGAGGCCTTCATCGTTGTTCTGCTTTAGTGTCAAGGTAGTAAGCTTTTCAACACTCCTAGGGGCCTTGCTTCAGCACCCGTTTCAGTACCAGAAGACTGCGTAGAACCAGGAAGCTCTGCTCCTGCGTGTATGCTGCGTGTCAACCTAGAAATTAGAGACTGATGGCACAAGGCTAGTTTTCCCATTATGAAAGCTCCGTTGATGCGGCCCCGAAGCTACCTGAAAAGCACTGTTGTTACCGTGCTTTTACTTACAGCCGGCATGGCTCATAGAAGAAAATGAGTTTTCTCGAAAGAAACCTTGTGCTTCCAGTTCCTAGTTGGAAGCTCACCCTGCGCTGCTCTATACCAAACGTGAAAGTCAATGTGAGCACTAGCCTCGAAGTAAGGCCCAGATTATCCTGGCAAAACGGGAGGCGTGCAGCAGCTCCATGAGGCCTTCATCGCTGTTCTGCTTTAGTTTCACGGTAGTAAGCTTTCCAAGACTCCTAGGGACTTTGCTTAAGCAACCGTTTCGGTACCAGAACACTGCGTAGAGACAGTAAGCTCTGGTCCTGCGTGTATGCTGCGTGTCAACCGAGAAATTGGAGACTGATGGCATAAGGCTTCTTTTCCCATTATGAAAGCTCCGTTCATGCGGCCTCGAAGCTACCTGAAAAGCATTGTTGTTGCCGGGGTTTTCCTCACTGCCGGCATGGTTCTGAGAAGAAAATGAGTTTTCTCCTAAGAAACCTTGGGTTTCCAGTTCCTTGTTGGAAGCTCACCCTGCTCTGCTCTATACCTAAAGTGAAAGTCAACGTGAGCCCAAGCTTCGAAGTAAGGCCCTGATTATCCTTGCAAAACGAGAGGCGTGCAGCGGCTCCATGAGGCCTTCATCGTTGTTCTGCTTTAGTGTCAAGGTAGTAAGCTTTTCAACACTCCTAGGGGCCTTGCTTCAGCACCCGTTTCAGTACCAGAACACTGCGTAGAACCAGGAAGCCCTGCTCCTGCGTGTATGCTGCGTGTCAACCTAGAAATTAGAGACTGATGGCACAAGGCTAGTTTTCCCATTATGAAAGCTCCGTTGATGCGGCCCCGAAGCTACCTGAAAAGCACTGTTGTTACCGTGCTTTTACTTACAGCCGGCATGGCTCATAGAAGAAAATGAGTTTTCTCGAAAGAAACCTTGTGCTTCCAGTTCCTAGTTGGAAGCTCACCCTGCTCTGCTCTATACCAAACGTGAAAGTCAATGTGAGCACTAGCCTCGAAGTAAGGCCCTGATTATCCTGGCAAAACGGGAGGCGTGCAGCAGCTCCATGAGGCCTTCATCGCTGTTCTGCTTTAGTTTCACGGTAGTAAGCTTTCCACGACTCCTAGGGACTTTGCTTAAGCAACCGTTTCGGTACCAGAACACTGCGTAGAGACAGTAAGCTCTGGTCCTGCGTGTATGCTGCGTGTCAACCTAGAAATTGGAGACTGATGGCATAAGGCTTCTTTTCCCATTATGAAAGCTCCGTTCATGCGGCCTCGAAGCTACCTGAAAAGCATTGTTGTTGCCGGGGTGTTCCTCACTGCCGGCATGGTTCTGAGAAGAAAATGAGTTTTCTCCTAAGAAACCTTGGGTTTCCAGTTCCTTGTTGGAAGCTCACCCTGCTCTGCTCTATACCTAAAGTGAAAGTCAACGTGAGCCCAAGCTTCGAAGTAAGGCCCTGATTATCCTTGCAAAACGAGAGGCGTGCAGCGGCTCCATGAGGCCTTCATCGTTGTTCTGCTTTAGTGTCAAGGTAGTAAGCTTTTCAACACTCCTAGGGGCCTTGCTTCAGCACCCGTTTCAGTACCAGAAGACTGCGTAGAACCAGGAAGCTCTGCTCCTGCGTGTATGCTGCGTGTCAACCTAGAAATTAGAGACTGATGGCACAAGGCTAGTTTTCCCATTATGAAAGCTCCGTTGATGCGGCCCCGAAGCTACCTGAAAAACACTGTTGTTACCGTGCTTTTACTTACAGCCGGCATGGCTCATAGAAGAAAATGAGTTTTCTCGAAAGAAACCTTGTGCTTCCAGTTCCTAGTTGGAAGCTCACCCTGCTCTGCTCTATACCAAACGTGAAAGTCAATGTGAGCACTAGCCTCGAAGTAAGGCCCTGATTATCCTGGCAAAACGGGAGGCGTGCAGCAGCTCCATGAGGCCTTCATCGCTGTTCTGCTTTAGTTTCACGGTAGTAAGCTTTCCAAGACTCCTAGGGACTTTGCTTAAGCAACCGTTTCGGTACCAGAACACTGCGTAGAGACAGTAAGCTCTGGTCCTGCGTGTATGCTGCGTGTCAACCTAGAAATTGGAGACTGATGGCATAAGGCTTCTTTTCCCATTATAAAAGCTCCGTTCATGCGGCCTCGAAGCTACCTGAAAAGCATTGTTGTTGCCGGGGTTTTCCTCACTGCCGGCATGGTTCTGAGAAGAAAATGAGTTTTCTCCTAAGAAACCTTGGGTTTCCAGTTCCTTGTTGGAAGCTCACCCTGCTCTGCTCTATACCTAAAGTGAAAGTCAACGTGAGCCCAAGCTTCGAAGTAAGGCCCTGATTATCCTTGCAAAACGAGAGGCGTGCAGCGGCTCCATGAGGCCTTCATCGTTGTTCTGCTTTAGTGTCAAGGTAGTAAGCTTTTCAACACTCCTAGGGGCCTTGCTTCAGCACCCGTTTCAGTACCAGAACACTGCGTAGAAGCAGGAAGCTCTGCTCCTGCGTGTATGCTGCGTGTCAACCTAGAAATTAGAGACTGATGGCACAAGGCTAGTTTTCCCATTATGAAAGCTCCGTTGATGCGGCCCCGAAGCTACCTGAAAAGCACTGTTGTTACCGTGCTTTTACTTACAGCCGGCATGGCTCATAGAAGAAAATGAGTTTTCTCGAAAGAAACCTTGTGCTTCCAGTTCCTAGTTGGAAGCTCACCCTGCTCTGCTCTATACCAAACGTGAAAGTCAATGTGAGCACTAGCCTCGAAGTAAGGCCCAGATTATCCTGGCAAAACGGGAGGCGTGCAGCAGCTCCATGAGGCCTTCATCGCTGTTCTGCTTTAGTTTCACGGTAGTAAGCTTTCCAAGACTCCTAGGGACTTTGCTTAAGCAACCGTTTCGGTACCAGAACACTGCGTAGAGACAGTAAGCTCTGGTCCTGCGTGTATGCTGCGTGTCAACCTAGAAATTGGAGACTGATGGCATAAGGCTTCTTTTCCCATTATGAAAGCTCCGTTCATGCGGCCTCGAAGCTACCTGAAAAGCATTGTTGTTGCCGGGGTTTTCCTCACTGCCGGCATGGTTCTGAGAAGAAAATGAGTTTTCTCCTAAGAAACCTTGGGTTTCCAGTTCCTTGTTGGAAGCTCACCCTGCTCTGCTCTATACCTAAAGTGAAAGTCAACGTGAGCCCAAGCTTCGAAGTAAGGCCCTGATTATCCTTGCAAAACGAGAGGCGTGCAGCAGCTCCATGAGGCCTTCATCGTTGTTCTGCTTTAGTGTCAAGGTAGTAAGCTTTTCAACACTCCTAGGGGCCTTGCTTCAGCACCCGTTTCAGTACCAGAACACTGCGTAGAACCAGGAAGCTCTGCTCCTGCGTGTATGCTGCGTGTCAACCTAGAAATTGGAGACTGATGGCATAAGGCTTCTTTTCCCATTATGAAAGCTCCGTTCATGCGGCCTCGAAGCTACCTGAAAAGCACTGTTGTTACCGTGCTTTTACTTACAGCCGGCATGGCACATAGAAGAAAATGAGTTTTCTCGAAAGAAACCTTGTGCTTCCAGTTCCTAGTTGGATGCTCACCCTGCTCTGCTCTATACCAAACGTGAAAGTCAATGTGAGCACTAGCCTCGAAGTAAGGCCCTGATTCTGCTGGCAAAACGGGAGGCGTGCAGCAGCTCCATGAGGCCTTCATCGCTGTTCTGCTTTAGTTTCACGGTAGTAAGCTTTCCAAGACTCCTAGGGACTTTGCTTAAGCAACCGTTTCGGTACCAGAACACTGCGTAGAGACAGTAAGCTCTGGTCCTGCGTGTATGCTGCGTGTCAACCTAGAAATTGGAGACTGATGGCATAAGGCTTCTTTTCCCATTATGAAAGCTCCGTTCATGCGGCCTCGAAGCTACCTGAAAAGCATTGTTGTTGCCGGGGTTTTCCTCACTGCCGGCATGGTTCTGAGAAGAAAATGAGTTTTCTCCTAAGAAACCTTGGGTTTCCAGTTCCTTGTTGGAAGCTCACCCTGCTCTGCTCTATACCTAAAGTGAAAGTCAACGTGAGCCCAAGCTTCGAAGTAAGGCCCTGATTATCCTTGCAAAACAAGAGGCGTGCAGCAGCTCCATGAGGCCTTCATCGTTGTTCTGCTTTAGTTTCAAGGTAGTAAGCTTTTCAACACTCCTAGGGGCCTTGCTTCAGCACCCGTTTCAGTACCAGAACACTGCGTAGAACCAGGAAGCTCTGCTCCTGCGTGTATGCTGCGTGTCAACCTAGAAATTAGAGACTGATGGCACAAGGCTAGTTTTCCCATTATGAAAGCTCCGTTGATGCGGCCCCGAAGCTACCTGAAAAGCACTGTTGTTACCGTGCTTTTACTTACAGCCGGCATGGCTCATAGAAGAAAATGAGTTTTCTCGAAAGAAACCTTGTGCTTCCAGTTCCTAGTTGGAAGCTCACCCTGCTCTGCTCTATACCAAACGTGAAAGTCAATGTGAGCACTAGCCTCGAAGTAAGGCCCAGATTATCCTGGCAAAACGGGAGGCGTGCAGCAGCTCCATGAGGCCTTCATCGCTGTTCTGCTTTAGTTTCACGGTAGTAAGCTTTCCACGACTCCTAGGGTCTTTGCTTAAGCAACCGTTTCGTTACCAGAACACTGCGTAGAGACAGTAAGCTCTGGTCCTGCGTGTATGCTGCGTGTCAACCTAGAAATTGGAGACTGATGGCATAAGGCTTCTTTTCCCATTATGAAAGCTCAGTTCATGCGACCTCGAAGCTACCTGAAAAGCATTGTTGTTGCCGGGGTTTTCCTCACTGCCGGCATGGTTCTGAGAAGAAAATGAGTTTTCTCCTAAGAAACCTTGGGTTTCCAGTTCCTTGTTGGAAGCTCACCCTGCTCTGCTCTATACCTAAAGTGAAAGTCAACGTGAGCCCAAGCTTCGAAGTAAGGCCCTGATTATCCTTGCAAAACGAGAGGCGTGCAGCAGCTCCATGAGGCCTTCATCGTTGTTCTGCTTTAGTGTCAAGGTAGTAAGCTTTTCAACACTCCTAGGGGCCTTGCTTCAGCACCCGTTTCAGTACCAGAAGACTGCGTAGAACCAGGAAGCTCTGCTCCTTCGTGTATGCTGCGTGTCAACCTAGAAATTAGAGACTGATGGCACAAGGCTAGTTTTCCCATTATGAAAGCTCCGTTGATGCGGCCCCGAAGCTACCTGAAAAGCACTGTTGTTACCGTGCTTTTACTTACAGCCGGCATGGCTCATAGAAGAAAATGAGTTTTCTCGAAAGAAACCTTGTGCTTCCAGTTCCTAGTTGGAAGCTCACCCTGCTCTGCTCTATACCAAACGTGAAAGTCAATGTGAGCACTAGCCTCGAAGTAAGGCCCTGATTATCCTGGCAAAACGGGAGGCGTGCAGCAGCTCCATGAGGCCTTCATCGCTGTTCTGCTTTAGTTTCACGGTAGTAAGCTTTCCAAGACTCCTAGGGACTTTGCTTAAGCAACCGTTTCGGTACCAGAACACTGCGTAGAGACAGTAAGCTCTGGTCCTGCGTGTATGCTGCGTGTCAACCTAGAAATTGGAGACTGATGGCATAAGGCTTCTTTTCCCATTATGAAAGCTCCGTTCATGCGGCCTCGAAGCTACCTGAAAAGCATTGTTGTTGCCGGGGTTTTCTTCACTGCCGGCATGGTTCTGAGAAGAAAATGAGTTTTCTCCTAAGAAACCTTGGGTTTCCAGTTCCTTGTTGGAAGCTCACCCTGCTCTGCGCTATACCTAAAGTGAAAGTCAACGTGAGCCCAAGCTTCGAAGTAGGCCCTGATTACCCTTGTAAAACGAGAGGCGTGCAGCAGCTCCATGAGGCCTTCATCGTTGTTCTGCTTTAGTGTCAAGGTAGTAAGCTTTTCAACACTCCTAGGGGCCTTGCTTCAGCACCCGTTTCAGTACCAGAAGACTGCGTAGAACCAGGAAGCTCTGCTCCTGCGTGTATGCTGCGTGTCAACCTAGAAATTAGAGACTGATGGCACAAGGCTAGTTTTCCCATTATGAAAGCTCCGTTGATGCGGCCCCGAAGCTACCTGAAAAGCACTGTTGTTACCGTGCTTTTACTTACAGCCGGCATGGCTCATAGAAGAAAATGAGTTTTCTCGAAAGAAACCTTGTGCTTCCAGTTCCTAGTTGGAAGCTCACCCTGCTCTGCTCTATACCAAACGTGAAAGTCAATGTGAGCACTAGCCTCGAAGTAAGGCCCTGATTATGCTGGCAAAACGGGAGGCGTGCAGCAGCTCCATGAGGCCTTCATCGCTGTTCTGCTTTAGTTTCACGGTAGTAAGCTTTCCAAGACTCCTAGGGACTTTGCTTAAGCAACCGTTTCGGTACCAGAACACTGCGTAGAGACAGTAAGCTCTGGTCCTGCGTGTATGCTGCGTGTCAACCTAGAAATTGGAGACTGATGGCATAAGGCTTCTTTTCCCATTATGAAAGCTCCGTTCATGCGGCCTCGAAGCTACCTGAAAAGCATTGTTGTTGCCGGGGTTTTCCTCACTGCCGGCATGGTTCTGAGAAGAAAATGAGTTTTCTCCTAAGAAACCTTGGGTTTCCAGTTCCTTGTTGGAAGCTCACCCTGCTCTGCTCTATACCTAAAGTGAAAGTCAACGTGAGCCCAAGCTTCGAAGTAAGGCCCTGATTATCCTTGCAAAACGAGAGGCGTGCAGCAGCTCCATGAGGCCTTCATCGTTGTTCTGCTTTAGTGTCAAGGTAGTAAGCTTTTCAACACTCCTAGGGGCCTTGCTTCAGCACCCGTTTCAGTACCAGAAGACTGCGTAGAACCAGGAAGCTCTGCTCCTGCGTGTATGCTGCGTGTCAACCTAGAAATTAGAGACTGATGGCACAAGGCTAGTTTTCCCATTATGAAGCTCCGTTGATGCGGCCCCGAAGCTACCTGAAAAGCACTGTTGTTACCGTGCTTTTACTTACAGCCGGCATGGCTCATAGAAGAAAATGAGTTTTCTCGAAAGAAACCTTGTGCTTCCAGTTCCTAGTTGGAAGCTCACCCTGCTCTGCTCTATACCAAACGTGAAAGTCAATGTGAGCACTAGCCTCGAAGTAAGGCCCTGATTATGCTGGCAAAACGGGAGGCGTGCAGCAGCTCCATGAGGCCTTCATCGCTGTTCTGCTTTAGTTGCACGGTAGTAAGCTTTCCAAGACTCCTAGGGACTTTGCTTAAGCAACCGTTTCGGTACCAGAACACTGCGTAGAGACAGTAAGCTCTGGTCCTGCGTGTATGCTGCGTGTCAACCTAGAAATTGGAGACTGATGGCATAAGGCTTCTTTTCCCATTATGAAAGCTCCGTTCATGCGGCCTCGAAGCTACCTGAAAAGCATTGTTGTTGCCGGGGTTTTCTTCACTGCCGGCATGGTTCTGAGAAGAAAATGAGTTTTCTCCTAAGAAACCTTGGGTTTCCAGTTCCTTGTTGGAAGCTCACCCTGCTCTGCGCTGTACCTGAAGTGAAAGTCAACGTGAGCCCAAGCTTCGAAGTAGGCCCTGATTACCCTTGTAAAACGAGAGGCGTGCAGCAGCTCCATGAGGCCTTCATCGTTGTTCTGCTTTAGTTTCAAGGTAGTAAGCTTTTCAACACTCCTAGGGGCCTTGCTTCAGCACCCGTTTCAGTACCAGAACACTGCGTAGAACCAGGAAGCTCTGCTCCTGCGTGTATGCTGCGTGTCAACCTAGAAATTAGAGACTGATGGCACAACGCTTGTTTTCCCGTTTTGAAAGCTCCATTCATGCGGCCTCGAAGCTATTTGAAAAGCACTGTTGTTACCGTGCTTTAACTTACAGCCGGCATGGTTCATAGAAGAAAATGAGTTTTCTCCAAAGAAACCTTGTGCTTCCAGTTCCTAGTTGGAAGCTCACCCTGCTCTACTCTATACCAAACGTGAAAGTCAATGTGAGCACTAGCCTCGAAGTAAGGCCCTGATTATGCTGGCAAAACGGGAGGCGTGCAGCAGCTCCATGAGGCCTTCATCGCTGTTCTGCTTTAGTTTCACGGTAGTAAGCTTTCCAAGACTCCTAGGGACTTTGCTTAAGCAACCGTTTCGGTACCAGAACACTGCGTAGAGACAGTAAGCTCTGGTCCTGCGTGTATGCTGCGTGTCAACCTAGAAATTGGAGACTGATGGCATAAGGCTTCTTTTCCCATTATGAAAGCTCCGTTCATGCGGCCTCGAAGCTACCTGAAAAGCATTGTTGTTGCCGGGGTTTTCTTCACTGCCGGCATGGTTCTGAGAAGAAAATGAGTTTTCTCCTAAGAAACCTTGGGTTTCCAGTTCCTTGTTGGAAGCTTACCCTGCTCTGCTCTATACCTAAAGTGAAAGTCAACGTGAGCCCAAGCTTCAAAGTAAGGCCCTGATTATCCTTGCAAAACGAGAGGCGTGCAGCAGCTCCATGAGGCCTTCATCGTTGTTCTGCTTTAGTGTCAAGGTAGTGAGCTTTTCAACACTCCTAGGGGCCTTGCTTCAGCACCCGTTTCAGTACCAGAACACTGCGTAGAACCAGGAAGCTCTGCTCCTGCGTGTATGCTGCGTGTCAACCTAGAAATTAGAGACTGATGGCACAAGGCTAGTTTTCCCATTATGAAAGCTCTGTTGATGCGGCCCCGAAGCTCCCTGAAAAGCACTGTTGTTACCGTGTTTTACTTACAGCCGGCATGGTTCATAGAAGAAAATGAGTTTTCTCGAAAGAAACCTTGTGCTTCCAGTTCCTAGTTGGAAGCGCACCCTGCTCTGCTCTATACAAACGTGAAAGTCAATGTGAGCACTATCCTCGAAGTAAGGCCCTGATTATGCTGGCAAAACGGGAGGCGTGCAGCAGCTCCATGAGGCCTTCATCGCTGTTCTGCTTTAGTTTCACGGTAGTAAGCTTTCCAAGGCTCCTAGGGACTTTGCTTAAGCAACCGTTTCGGTACCAGAACACTGCGTAGAGACAGTAAGCTCTGGTCCTGCGTGTATGCTGCGTGTCAACCTAGAAATTGGAGACTGATGGCATAAGGCTTCTTTTCCCATTATGAAAGCTCCGTTCATGCGGCCTCGAAGCTACCTGAAAAGCATTGTTGTTGCCGGGGTTTTCTTCACTGCCGGCATGGTTCTGAGAAGAAAATGAGTTTTCTCCTAAGAAACCTTGGGTTTCCAGTTCCTTGTTGGAAGCTCACCCTGCTCTGCGCTATACCTAAAGTGAAAGTCAACGTGAGCCCAAGCTTCGAAGTAGGCCCTGATTACCCTTGTAAAACGAGAGGCGTGCAGCAGCTCCATGAGGCCTTCATCGTTGTTCTGCTTTAGTTTCAAGGTAGTAAGCTTTTCAACACTTCTAGGGGCCTTGCTTCAGCACCCGTTTCAGTACCAGAACACTGCGTAGAACCAGGAAGCTCTGCTCCTGCGTGTATGCTGCGTGTCAACCTAGAAATTAGAGACTGATGGCACAACGCTTGTTTTCCCGTTTTGAAAGCTCCATTCATGCGGCCTCGAAGCTACCTGAAAAGCACTGTTGTTACCGTGCTTTAACTTACAGCCGGCATGGCACATAGAAGAAAATGAGTTTTCTCGAAAGAAACCTTGTGCTTCCAGTTCCTAGTTGGAAGCTCACCGTGCTCTGCTCTATACCAAACGTGAAAGTCAATGTGAGCACTAGCCTCGAAGTAAGGCCCTGATTATGCTGGCAAAACGGGAGGCGTGCAGCAGCTCCATGAGGCCTTCATCGCTGTTCTGCTTTAGTTTCACGGTAGTAAGCTTTCCAAGACTCCTAGGGACTTTGCTTAAGCAACCGTTTCGGTACCAGAACACTGCGTAGAGACAGTAAGCTCTGGTCCTGCGTGTATGCTGCGTGTCAACCTAGAAATTGGAGACTGATGGCATAAGGCTTCTTTTCCCATTATGAAAGCTCCGTTCATGCGGCCTCGAAGCTACCTGAAAAGCATTGTTGTTGCCGGGGTTTTCCTCACTGCCGGCATGGTTCTGAGAAGAAAATGAGTTTTCTCCTAAGAAACCTTGGGTTTCCAGTTCCTTGTTGGAAGCTCACCCTGCTCTGCTCTATACCTAAAGTGAAAGTCAACGTGAGCCCAAGCTTCGAAGTAAGGCCCTGATTATCCTTGCAAAACAAGAGGCGTGCAACAGCTCCATGAGGCCTTCATCGTTGTTCTGCTTTAGTTTCAAGGTAGTAAGCTTTTCAACACTCCTAGGGGCCTTGCTTCAGCACCCGTTTCAGTACCAGAACACTGCGTAGAACCAGGAAGCTCTGCTCCTGCGTGTATGCTGCGTGTCAACCTAGAAATTAGAGACTGATGGCACAAGGCTAGTTTTCCCAT
This sequence comes from Eubalaena glacialis, assembly GCF_028564815.1. Classification (NCBI taxonomy): domain Eukaryota; kingdom Metazoa; phylum Chordata; class Mammalia; order Artiodactyla; family Balaenidae; genus Eubalaena; species Eubalaena glacialis. The sequence continues at coordinate 82,913,746 of NC_083726.1, read as the reverse complement.
TATGAAAACTCCGTTGATGCGGCCCCGAAGCTGCCTGAAAAGCACTGTTGTTACCGTGCTTTTACTTACAGCCGGCATGGCTCATAGAAGAAAATGAGTTTTCTCGAAAGAAACCTTGTGCTTCCAGTTCCTAGTTGGAAGCTCACCCTGCTCTGCTCTATACCAAACGTGAAAGTCAATGTGAGCACTAGCCTCGAAGTAAGGCCCAGATTATCCTGGCAAAACGGGAGGCGTGCAGCAGCTCCATGAGGCCTTCATCGCTGTTCTGCTTTAGTTTCACGGTAGTAAGCTTTCCACGACTCCTAGGGTCTTTGCTTAAGCAACCGTTTCGTTACCAGAACACTGCGTAGAGACAGTAAGCTCTGGTCCTGCGTGTATGCTGCGTGTCAACCTAGAAATTGGAGACTGATGGCATAAGGCTTCTTTTCCCATTATGAAAGCTCCGTTCATGCGGCCTCGAAGCTACCTGAAAAGCATTGTTGTTGCCGGGGTTTTCCTCACTGCCGGCATGGTTCTGAGAAGAAAATGAGTTTTCTCCTAAGAAACCTTGGGTTTCCAGTTCCTTGTTGGAAGCTCACCCTGCTCTGCTCTATACCTAAAGTGAAAGTCAACGTGAGCCCAAGCTTCGAAGTAAGGCCCTGATTATCCTTGCAAAACGAGAGGCGTGCAGCAGCTCCATGAGGCCTTCATCGTTGTTCTGCTTTAGTGTCAAGGTAGTAAGCTTTTCAACACTCCTAGGGGCCTTGCTTCAGCACCCGTTTCAGTACCAGAAGACTGCGTAGAACCAGGAAGCTCTGCTCCTGCGTGTATGCTGCGTGTCAACCTAGAAATTAGAGACTGATGGCACAAGGCTAGTTTTCCCATTATGAAAGCTCCGTTGATGCGGCCCCGAAGCTACCTGAAAAGCACTGTTGTTACCGTGCTTTTACTTACAGCCGGCATGGCTCATAGAAGAAAATGAGTTTTCTCGAAAGAAACCTTGTGCTTCCAGTTCCTAGTTGGAAGCTCACCCTGCTCTGCTCTATACCAAACGTGAAAGTCAATGTGAGCACTAGCCTCGAAGTAAGGCCCAGATTATCCTGGCAAAACGGGAGGCGTGCAGCAGCTCCATGAGGCCTTCATCGCTGTTCTGCTTTAGTTTCACGGTAGTAAGCTTTCCACGACTCCTAGGGTCTTTGCTTAAGCAACCGTTTCGTTACCAGAACACTGCGTAGAGACAGTAAGCTCTGGTCCTGCGTGTATGCTGCGTGTCAACCTAGAAATTGGAGACTGATGGCATAAGGCTTCTTTTCCCATTATGAAAGCTCCGTTCATGCGGCCTCGAAGCTACCTGAAAAGCATTGTTGTTGCCGGGGTTTTCCTCACTGCCGGCATGGTTCTGAGAAGAAAATGAGTTTTCTCCTAAGAAACCTTGGGTTTCCAGTTCCTTGTTGGAAGCTCACCCTGCTCTGCTCTATACCTAAAGTGAAAGTCAACGTGAGCCCAAGCTTCGAAGTAAGGCCCTGATTATCCTTGCAAAACGAGAGGCGTGCAGCAGCTCCATGAGGCCTTCATCGTTGTTCTGCTTTAGTGTCAAGGTAGTAAGCTTTTCAACACTCCTAGGGGCCTTGCTTCAGCACCCGTTTCAGTACCAGAACACTGCGTAGAACCAGGAAGCTCTGCTCCTGCGTGTATGCTGCGTGTCAACCTAGAAATTAGAGACTGATGGCACAAGGCTAGTTTTCCCATTATGAAAGCTCCGTTGATGCGGCCCCGAAGCTACCTGAAAAGCACTGTTGTTACCGTGCTTTTACTTACAGCCGGCATGGCTCATAGAAGAAAATGAGTTTTCTCGAAAGAAACCTTGTGCTTCCAGTTCCTAGTTGGAAGCTCACCCTGCTCTGCTCTATACCAAACGTGAAAGTCAATGTGAGCACTAGCCTCGAAGTAAGGCCCTGATTATCCTGGCAAAACGGGAGGCGTGCAGCAGCTCCATGAGGCCTTCATCGCTGTTCTGCTTTAGTTTCACGGTAGTAAGCTTTCCAAGACTCCTAGGGACTTTGCTTAAGCAACCATTTCGGTACCAGAACACTGCGTAGAGACAGTAAGCTCTGGTCCTGCGTGTATGCTGCGTGTCAACCTAGAAATTGGAGACTGATGGCATAAGGCTTCTTTTCCCATTATGAAAGCTCCGTTCATGCGGCCTCGAAGCTACCTGAAAAGCATTGTTGTTGCCGGGGTTTTCCTCACTGCCGGCATGGTTCTGAGAAAAAAATGAGTTTTCTCCTAAGAAACCTTGGGTTTCCAGTTCCTTGTTGGAAGCTCACCCTGCTCTGCTCTATACCTAAAGTGAAAGTCAACGTGAGCCCAAGCTTCGAAGTAAGGCCCTGATTATCCTTGCAAAACGAGAGGCGTGCAGCAGCTCCATGAGGCCTTCATCGTTGTTCTGCTTTAGTGTCAAGGTAGTAAGCTTTTCAACACTCCTAGGGGCCTTGCTTCAGCACCCGTTTCAGTACCAGAAGACTGCGTAGAACCAGGAAGCTCTGCTCCTGCGTGTATGCTGCGTGTCAACCTAGAAATTAGAGACTGATGGCACAAGGCTAGTTTTCCCATTATGAAGCTCCGTTGATGCGGCCCCGAAGCTACCTGAAAAGCACTGTTGTTACCGTGCTTTTACTTACAGCCGGCATGGCTCATAGAAGAAAATGAGTTTTCTCGAAAGAAACCTTGTGCTTCCAGTTCCTAGTTGGAAGCTCACCCTGCTCTGCTCTATACCAAACGTGAAAGTCAATGTGAGCACTAGCCTCGAAGTAAGGCCCTGATTATGCTGGCAAAACGGGAGGCGTGCAGCAGCTCCATGAGGCCTTCATCGCTGTTCTGCTTTAGTTTCACGGTAGTAAGCTTTCCAAGACTCCTAGGGACTTTGCTTAAGCAACCGTTTCGGTACCAGAACACTGCGTAGAGACAGTAAGCTCTGGTCCTGCGTGTATGCTGCGTGTCAACCTAGAAATTGGAGACTGATGGCATAAGGCTTCTTTTCCCATTATGAAAGCTCCGTTCATGCGGCCTCGAAGCTACCTGAAAAGCATTGTTGTTGCCGGGGTTTTCTTCACTGCCGGCATGGTTCTGAGAAGAAAATGAGTTTTCTCCTAAGAAACCTTGGGTTTCCAGTTCCTTGTTGGAAGCTCACCCTGCTCTGCGCTATACCTAAAGTGAAAGTCAACGTGAGCCCAAGCTTCGAAGTAGGCCCTGATTACCCTTGTAAAACGAGAGGCGTGCAGCAGCTCCATGAGGCCTTCATCGTTGTTCTGCTTTAGTTTCAAGGTAGTAAGCTTTTCAACACTCCTAGGGGCCTTGCTTCAGCACCCGTTTCAGTACCAGAACACTGCGTAGAACCAGGAAGCTCTGCTCCTGCGTGTATGCTGCGTGTCAACCTAGAAATTAGAGACTGATGGCACAACGCTTGTTTTCCCGTTTTGAAAGCTCCATTCATGCGGCCTCGAAGCTACCTGAAAAGCACGGTTGTTACCGTGCTTTTACTTACAGCCGGCATGGCACATAGAAGAAAATGAGTTTTCTCGAAAGAAACCTTGTGCTTCCAGTTCCTAGTTGGAAGCTCACCCTGCTCTGCTCTATACCAAACCTGAAAGTCAATGTGAGCACTAGCCTCGAAGTAAGGCCCTGATTGTGCTGGCAAAACGGGAGGCGTGCAGCAGCTCCATGAGGCCTTCATCGCTGTTCTGCTTTAGTTTCACGGTAGTAAGCTTTCCAAGACTCCTAGGGACTTTGCTTAAGCAACCGTTTCGGTACCAGAACACTGCGTAGAGACAGTAAGCTCTGGTCCTGCGTGTATGCTGCGTGTCAACCTAGAAATTGGAGACTGATGGCATAAGGCTTCTTTTCCCATTATGAAAGCTCCGTTCATGCGACCTCGAAGCTACCTGAAAAGCATTGTTGTTGCCGGGGTTTTCCTCACTGCCGGCATGGTTCTGAGAAGAAAATGAGTTTTCTCCTAAGAAACCTTGGGTTTCCAGTTCCTTGTTGGAAGCTCACCCTGCTCTGCTCTATACCTAAAGTGAAAGTCAACGTGAGCCCAAGCTTCGAAGTAAGGCCCTGATTATCCTTGCAAAACGAGAGGCGTGCAGCAGCTCCATGAGGCCTTCATCGTTGTTCTGCTTTAGTTTCAAGGTAGTAAGCTTTTCAACACTCCTAGGGGCCTTGCTTCAGCACCCGTTTCAGTACCAGAACACTGCGTAGAACCAGGAAGCTCTGCTCCTGCGTGTATGCTGCGTGTCAACCTAGAAATTAGAGACTGATGGCACAACGCTTGTTTTCCCGTTTTGAAAGCTCCATTCATGCGGCCTCGAAGCTACCTGAAAAGCACTGTTGTTATCGTGCTTTTACTTACAGCCGGCATGGCACATAGAAGAAAATGAGTTTTCTCGAAAGAAACCTTGTGCTTCCAGTTCCTAGTTGGAAGCTCACCGTGCTCTGCTCTATACCAAACGTGAAAGTCAATGTGAGCACTAGCCTCGACGTAAGGCCCTGATTATGCTGGCAAAACGGGAGGCGTGCAGCAGCTCCATGAGGCCTTCATCGCTGTTCTGCTTTAGTTTCACGGTAGTAAGCTTTCCAAGACTCCTAGGGACTTTGCTTAAGCAACCGTTTCGGTACCAGAACACTGCGTAGAGACAGTAAGCTCTGGTCCTGCGTGTATGCTGCGTGTCAACCTAGAAACTGGAGACTGATGGCATAAGGCTTCTTTTCCCATTATGAAAGCTCCGTTCATGCGGCCGCGAAGCTACCTGAAAAGCATTGTTGTTGCCGGGGTTTTCTTCACTGCCGGCATGGTTCTGAGAAGAAAATGAGTTTTCTCCTAAGAAACCTTGGGTTTCCAGTTCCTTGTTGGAAGCTCACCCTGCTCTGCGCTATACCTAAAGTGAAAGTCAACGTGAGCCCAAGCTTCGAAGTAAGGCCCTGATTATCCTTGCAAAACGAGAGGCGTGCAGCAGCTCCATGAGGCCTTCATCGTTGTTCTGCTTTAGTTTCAAGGTAGTAAGCTTTTCAACACTCCTAGGGGCCTTGCTTCAGCACCCGTTTCAGTACCAGAACACTGCGTAGAACCAGGAAGCTCTGCTCCTGCGTGTATGCTGCGTGTCAACCTAGAAATTAGAGACTGATGGCACAACGCTTGTTTTCCCGTTTTGAAAGCTCCATTCATGCGGCCTCGAAGCTACCTGAAAAGCACTGTTGTTACCGTGCTTTTACTTACAGCCGGCATGGCACATAGAAGAAAATGAGTTTTCTCGAAAGAAACCTTGTGCTTCCAGTTCCTAGTTGGAAGCTCACCGTGCTCTGCTCTATACCAAACGTGAAAGTCAATGTGAGCACTAGCCTCGAAGTAAGGCCCTGATTATGCTGGCAAAACGGGAGGCGTGCAGCAGCTCCATGAGGCCTTCATCGCTGTTCTGCTTTAGTTTCACGGTAGTAAGCTTTCCAAGACTCCTAGGGACTTTGCTTAAGCAACCGTTTCGGTACCAGAACACTGCGTAGAGACAGTAAGCTCTGGTCCTGCGTGTATGCTGCGTGTCAACCTAGAAATTGGAGACTGATGGCATAAGGCTTCTTTTCCCATTATGAAAGCTCCGTTCATGCGGCCGCGAAGCTACCTGAAAAGCATTGTTGTTGCCGGGGTGTTCCTCACTGCCGGCATGGTTCTGAGAAGAAAATGAGTTTTCTCCTAAGAAATCTTGGGTTTCCAGTTCCTTGTTGGAAGCTCACCCTGCTCTGCGCTGTACCTAAAGGGAAAGTCAACGTGAGCCCAAGCTTCGAAGTAGGCCCTGATTACCCTTGTAAAACGAGAGGCGTGCAGCAGCTCCATGAGGCCTTCATCGTTGTTCTGCTTTAGTTTCAAGGTAGTAAGCTTTTCAACACTCCTAGGGGCCTTGCTTCAGCACCCGTTTCAGTACCAGAACACTGCGTAGAACCAGGAAGCTCTGCTCCTGCGTGTATGCTGCGTGTCAACCTAGAAATTAGAGACTGATGGCACAACGCTTGTTTTCCCGTTTTGAAAGCTCCATTCATGCGGCCTCGAAGCTACCTGAAAAGCACTGTTGTTACCGTGCTTTAACTTACAGCCGGCATGGTTCATAGAAGAAAATGACTTTTCTCGAAAGAAACCTTGTGCTTCCAGTTCCTAGTTGGAAGCTCACCGTGCTCTGCTCTATACCAAACGTGAAAGTCAATGTGAGCACTAGCCTCGAAGTAAGGCCCTGATTATGCTGGCAAAACGGGAGGCGTGCAGCAGCTCCATGAGGCCTTCATCGCTGTTCTGCTTTAGTTTCACGGTAGTAAGCTTTCCAAGACTCCTAGGGACTTTGCTTAAGCAACCGTTTCGGTACCAGAACACTGCGTAGAGACAGTAAGCTCTGGTCCTGCGTGTATGCTGCGTGTCAACCTAGAAATTGGAGACTGATGGCATAAGGCTTCTTTTCCCATTATGAAAGCTCCGTTCATGCGGCCTCGAAGCTACCTGAAAAGCATTGTTGTTGCCGGGGTTTTCTTCACTGCCGGCATGGTTCTGAGAAGAAAATGAGTTTTCTCCTAAGAAACCTTGGGTTTCCAGTTCCTTGTTGGAAGCTTACCCTGCTCTGCTCTATACCTAAAGTGAAAGACAACGTGAGCCCAAGCTTCGAAGTAAGGCCCTGATTATCCTTGCAAAACGAGAGGCGTGCAGCAGCTCCATGAGGCCTTCATCGTTGTTCTGCTTTAGTGTCAAGGTAGTGAGCTTTTCAACACTCCTAGGGGCCTTGCTTCAGCACCCGTTTCAGTACCAGAACACTGCGTAGAACCAGGAAGCTCTGCTCCTGCGTGTATGCTGCGTGTCAACCTAGAAATTACAGACTGATGGCACAAGGCTAGTTTTCCCATTATGAAAGCTCCGTTGATGCGGCCCCGAAGCTACCTGAAAAGCACTGTTGTTACCGTGCTTTTACTTACAGCCGGCATGGTTCATAGAAGAAAATGAGTTTTCTCGAAAGAAACCTTGTGCTTCCAGTTCCTAGTTGGAAGCGCACCCTGCTCTGCTCTATACCAAACGTGAAAGTCAATGTGAGCACTAGCCTCGAAGTAAGGCCCTGATTATGCTGGCAAAACGGGAGGCGTGCAGCAGCTCCATGAGGCCTTCATCGCTGTTCTGCTTTAGTTTCACGGTAGTAAGCTTTCCAAGACTCCTAGGGACTTTGCTTAAGCAACCGTTTCGGTACCAGAACACTGCGTAGAGACAGTAAGCTCTGGTCCTGCGTGTATGCTGCGTGTCAACCTAGAAATTGGAGACTGATGGCATAAGGCTTCTTTTCCCATTATGAAAGCTCCGTTCATGCGGCCTCGAAGCTACCTGAAAAGCATTGTTGTTGCCGGGGTTTTCTTCACTGCCGGCATGGTTCTGAGAAGAAAATGAGTTTTCTCCTAAGAAACCTTGGGTTTCCAGTTCCTTGTTGGAAGCTCACCCTGCTCTGCGCTATACCTAAAGTGAAAGTCAACGTGAGCCCAAGCTTCGAAGTAGGCCCTGATTACCCTTGTAAAACGAGAGGCGTGCAGCAGCTCCATGAGGCCTTCATCGTTGTTCTGCTTTAGTTTCAAGGTAGTAAGCTTTTCAACACTCCTAGGGGCCTTGCTTCAGCACCCGTTTCAGTACCAGAACACTGCGTAGAACCAGGAAGCTCTGCTCCTGCGTGTATGCTGCGTGTCAACCTAGAAATTAGAGACTGATGGCACAACGCTTGTTTTCCCGTTTTGAAAGCTCCATTCATGCGGCCTCGAAGCTACCTGAAAAGCACTGTTGTTACCGTGCTTTTACTTACAGCCGGCATGGCACATAGAAGAAAATGAGTTTTCTCGAAAGAAACCTTGTGCTTCCAGTTCCTAGTTGGAAGCTCACCCTTCTCTACTCTATACCAAACGTGAAAGTCAATGTGAGCACTAGCCTCGAAGTAAGGCCCTGATTATGCTGGCAAAACGGGAGGCGTGCAGCAGCTCCATGAGGCCTTCATCGCTGTTCTGCTTTAGTTTCACGGTAGTAAGCTTTCCAAGACTCCTAGGGACTTTGCTTAAGCAACCGTTTCGGTACCAGAACACTGCGTAGAGACAGTAAGCTCTGGTCCTGCGTGTATGCTGCGTGTCAACCTAGAAATTGGAGACTGATGGCATAAGGCTTCTTTTCCCATTATGAAAGCTCCGTTCATGCGGCCTCGAAGCTACCTGAAAAGCATTGTTGTTGCCGGGGTTTTCCTCACTGTCGGCATGGTTCTGAGAAGAAAATGAGTTTTCTCCTAAGAAACCTTGGGTTTCCAGTTCCTTGTTGGAAGCTCACCCTGCTCTGCTCTATACCTAAAGTGAAAGTCAACGTGAGCCCAAGCTTCGAAGTAAGGCCCTGATTATCCTTGCAAAACGAGAGGCGTGCAGCAGCTCCATGAGGCCTTCATCGTTGTTCTGCTTTAGTGTCAAGGTAGTAAGCTTTTCAACACTCCTAGGGGCCTTGCTTCAGCACCCGTTTCAGTACCAGAACACTGCGTAGAACCAAGAAGCTCTGCTTTGCGTGTATGCTGCGTGTCAACCTAGAAATTAGAGACTGATGGCACAACGCTTGTTTTCCCGTTTTGAAAGCTCCATTCATGCGGCCTCGAAGCTACCTGAAAAGCACTGTTGTTATCGTGCTTTTACTTACAGCCGGCATGGCACATAGAAGAAAATGAGTTTTCTCGAAAGAAACCTTGTGCTTCCAGTTCCTAGTTGGAAGCTCACCGTGCTCTGCTCTATACCAAACGTGAAAGTCAATGTGAGCACTAGCCTCGACGTAAGGCCCTGATTATGCTGGCAAAACGGGAGGCGTGCAGCAGCTCCATGAGGCCTTCATCGCTGTTCTGCTTTAGTTTCACGGTAGTAAGCTTTCCAAGACTCCTAGGGACTTTGCTTAAGCAACCGTTTCGGTACCAGAACACTGCGTAGAGACAGTAAGCTCTGGTCCTGCGTGTATGCTGCGTGTCAACCTAGAAATTGGAGACTGATGGCATAAGGCTTCTTTTCCCATTATGAAAGCTCCGTTCATGCGGCCGCGAAGCTACCTGAAAAGCATTGTTGTTGCCGGGGTTTTCTTCACTGCCGGCATGGTTCTGAGAAGAAAATGAGTTTTCTCCTAAGAAACCTTGGGTTTCCAGTTCCTTGTTGGAAGCTTACCCTGCTCTGCGCTGTACCTAAAGTGAAAGTCAACGTGAGCCCAAGCTTCGAAGTAGGCCCTGATTACCCTTGTAAAACGAGAGGCGTGCAGCAGCTCCATGAGGCCTTCATCGTTGTTCTGCTTTAGTTTCAAGGTAGTAAGCTTTTCAACACTCCTAGGGGCCTTGCTTCAGCACCCGTTTCAGTACCAGAACACTGCGTAGAACCAGGAAGCTCTGCTCCTGCGTGTATGCTGCGTGTCAACCTAGAAATTAGAGACTGATGGCACAACGCTTGTTTTCCCGTTTTGAAAGCTCCATTCATGCGGCCTCGAAGCTACCTGAAAAGCACTGTTGTTACCGTGCTTTTACTTACAGCCGGCATGGCACATAGAAGAAAATGAGTTTTCTCGAAAGAAACCTTGTGCTTCCAGTTCCTAGTTGGAAGCTCACCGTGCTCTGCTCTATACCAAACGTGAAAGTCAATGTGAGCACTAGCCTCGAAGTAAGGCCCTGATTATGCTGGCAAAACGGGAGGCGTGCAGCAGCTCCATGAGGCCTTCATCGCTGTTCTGCTTTAGTTTCACGGTAGTAAGCTTTCCAAGACTCCTAGGGACTTTGCTTAAGCAACCGTTTCGGTACCAGAACACTGCGTAGAGACAGTAAGCTCTGGTCCTGCGTGTATGCTGCGTGTCAACCTAGAAACTGGAGACTGATGGCATAAGGCTTCTTTTCCCATTATGAAAGCTCCGTTCATGCGGCCGCGAAGGTACCTGAAAAGCATTGTTGCTGCCGGGGTTTTCCTCACTGCCGGCATGGTTCTGAGAAGAAAATGAGTTTTCTCCTAAGAAACCTTGGGTTTCCAGTTCCTTGTTGGAAGCTCACCCTGCTCTGCTCTATACCTAAAGTGAAAGTCAACGTGAGCCCAAGCTTCGAAGTAAGGCCCTGATTATCCTTGCAAAACAAGAGGCGTGCAGCAGCTCCCTGAGGCCTTCATCGTTGTTCTGCTTTAGTTTCAAGGTAGTAAGCTTTTCAACACTCCTAGGGGCCTTGCTTCAGCACCCGTTTCAGTACCAGAACACTGCGTAGAACCAAGAAGCTCTGCTTTGCGTGTATGCTGCGTGTCAACCTAGAAATTAGAGACTGATGGCACAACGCTTGTTTTCCCGTTTTGAAAGCTCCATTCATGCGGCCTCGAAGCTACCTGAAAAGCACTGTTGTTACCGTGCTTTTACTTACAGCCGGCATGGCACATAGAAGAAAATGAGTTTTCTCGAAAGAAACCTTGTGCTTCCAGTTCTTAGTTGGAAGCTCACCGTGCTCTGCTCTATACCAAACGTGAAAGTCAATGTGAGCACTAGCCTCGACGTAAGGCCCTGATTATGCTGGCAAAACGGGAGGCGTGCAGCAGCTCCATGAGGCCTTCATCGCTGTTCTGCTTTAGTTTCACGGTAGTAAGCTTTCCAAGACTCCTAGGGACTTTGCTTAAGCAACCGTTTCGGTACCAGAACACTGCGTAGAGACAGTAAGCTCTGGTCCTGCGTGTATGCTGCGTGTCAACCTAGAAATTGGAGACTGATGGCATAAGGCTTCTTTTCCCATTATGAAAGCTCCGTTCATGCGGCCGCGAAGCTACCTGAAAAGCATTGTTGTTGCCGGGGTTTTCTTCACTGCCGGCATGGTTCTGAGAAGAAAATGAGTTTTCTCCTAAGAAACCTTGGGTTTCCAGTTCCTTGTTGGAAGCTTACCCTGCTCTGCGCTGTACCTAAAGTGAAAGTCAACGTGAGCCCAAGCTTCGAAGTAGGCCCTGATTACCCTTGTAAAACGAGAGGCGTGCAGCAGCTCCATGAGGCCTTCATCGTTGTTCTGCTTTAGTTTCAAGGTAGTAAGCTTTTCAACACTCCTAGGGGCCTTGCTTCAGCACCCGTTTCAGTACCAGAACAATGCGTAGAACCAGGAAGCTCTGCTCCTGCGTGTATGCTGCGTGTCAACCTAGAAATTAGAGACTGATGGCACAACGCTTGTTTTCCCGTTTTGAAAGCTCCATTCATGCGGCCTCGAAGCTACCTGAAAAGCACTGTTGTTACCGTGCTTTTACTTACAGCCGGCATGGCACATAGAAGAAAATGAGTTTTCTCGAAAGAAACCTTGTGCTTCCAGTTCCTAGTTGGAAGCTCACCGTGCTCTGCTCTATACCAAACGTGAAAGTCAATGTGAGCACTAGCCTCGAAGTAAGGCCCTGATTATCCTGGCAAAACGGGAGGCGTGCAGCAGCTCCATGAGGCCTTCATCACTGTTCTGCTTTAGTTTCACGGTAGTAAGCTTTCCACGACTCCTAGGGACTTTGCTTAAGCAACCGTTTCGGTACCAGAACACTGCGTAGAGACAGTAAGCTCTGGTCCTGCGTGTATGCTGCGTGTCAACCTAGAAATTGGAGACTGATGGCATAAGGCTTCTTTTCCCATTATGAAAGCTCCGTTCATGCGGCCTCGAAGCTACCTGAAAAGCATTGTTGTTGCCGGGGTTTTCCTCACTGCCGGGATGGTTCTGAGAAGAAAATGAGTTTTCTCCTAAGAAACCTTGGGTTTCCAGTTCCTTGTTGGAAGCTCACCCTGCTCTGCTCTATACCTAAAGTGAAAGTCAACGTGAGCCCAAGCTTCGAAGTAAGGCCCTGATTATCCTTGCAAAACGAGAGGCGTGCAGCGGCTCCATGAGGCCTTCATCGTTGTTCTGCTTTAGTGTCAAGGTAGTAAGCTTTTCAACACTCCTAGGGGCCTTGCTTCAGCACCCGTTTCAGTACCAGAACACTGCGTAGAACCAGGAAGCCCTGCTCCTGCGTGTATGCTGCGTGTCAACCTAGAAATTAGAGACTGATGGCACAAGGCTAGTTTTCCCATTATGAAAGCTCCGTTGATGCGGCCCCGAAGCTACCTGAAAAGCACTGTTGTTACCGTGCTTTTACTTACAGCCGGCATGGCTCATAGAAGAAAATGAGTTTTCTCGAAAGAAACCTTGTGCTTCCAGTTCCTAGTTGGAAGCTCACCCTGCTCTGCTCTATACCAAACGTGAAAGTCAATGTGAGCACTAGCCTCGAAGTAAGGCCCTGATTATCCTGGCAAAACGGGAGGCGTGCAGCAGCTCCATGAGGCCTTCATCGCTGTTCTGCTTTAGTTTCACGGTAGTAAGCTTTCCAAGACTCCTAGGGACTTTGCTTAAGCAACCGTTTCGGTACCAGAACACTGCGTAGAGACAGTAACCTCTGGTCCTGCGTGTATGCTGCGTGTCAACCTAGAAATTGGAGACTGATGGCATAAGGCTTCTTTTCCCATTATGAAAGCTCCGTTCATGCGGCCTCGAAGCTACCTGAAAAGCATTGTTGTTGCCGGGGTTTTCCTCACTGCCGGCATGGTTCTGAGAAGAAAATGAGTTTTCTCCTAAGAAACCTTGGGTTTCCAGTTCCTTGTTGGAAGCTCACCCTGCTCTGCTCTATACCTAAAGTGAAAGTCAACGTGAGCCCAAGCTTCGAAGTAAGGCCCTGATTATCCTTGCAAAACGAGAGGCGTGCAGCGGCTCCATGAGGCCTTCATCGTTGTTCTGCTTTAGTGTCAAGGTAGTAAGCTTTTCAATTCTCCTAGGGGCCCTGCTTCAGCACCCGTTTCAGTACCAGAACACTGCGTAGAACCAAGAAGCTCTGCTTTGCGTGTATGCTGCGTGTCAACCTAGAAATTAGAGACTGATGGCACAACGCTTGTTTTCCCGTTTTGAAAGCTCCATTCATGCGGCCTCGAAGCTACCTGAAAAGCACTGTTGTTATCGTGCTTTTACTTACAGCCGGCATGGCACATAGAAGAAAATGAGTTTTCTCGAAAGAAACCTTGTGCTTCCAGTTCCTAGTTGGAAGCTCACCGTGCTCTGCTCTATACCAAACGTGAAAGTCAATGTGAGCACTAGCCTCGACGTAAGGCCCTGATTATGCTGGCAAAACGGGAGGCGTGCAGCAGCTCCATGAGGCCTTCATCGCTGTTCTGCTTTAGTTTCACGGTAGTAAGCTTTCCAAGACTCCTAGGGACTTTGCTTAAGCAACCGTTTCGGTACCAGAACACTGCGTAGAGACAGTAAGCTCTGGTCCTGCGTGTATGCTGCGTGTCAACCTAGAAATTGGAGACTGAGGGCATAAGGCTTCTTTTCCCATTATGAAAGCTCCGTTCATGCGGCCGCGAAGCTACCTGAAAAGCATTGTTGTTGCCGGGGTTTTCTTCACTGCCGGCATGGTTCTGAGAAGAAAATGAGTTTTCTCCTAAGAAACCTTGGGTTTCCAGTTCCTTGTTGGAAGCTTACCCTGCTCTGCGCTGTACCTAAAGTGAAAGTCAACGTGAGCCCAAGCTTCGAAGTAGGCCCTGATTACCCTTGTAAAACGAGAGGCGTGCAGCAGCTCCATGAGGCCTTCATCGTTGTTCTGCTTTAGTTTCAAGGTAGTAAGCTTTTCAACACTCCTAGGGGCCTTGCTTCAGCACCCGTTTCAGTACCAGAACACTGCGTAGAACCAGGAAGCTCTGCTCCTGCGTGTATGCTGCGTGTCAACCTAGAAATTAGAGACTGATGGCACAACGCTTGTTTTCCCGTTTTGAAAGCTCCATTCATGCGGCCTCGAAGCTACCTGAAAAGCACTGTTGTTACCGTGCTTTTACTTACAGCCGGCATGGCACATAGAAGAAAATGAGTTTTCTCGAAAGAAACCTTGTGCTTCCAGTTCCTAGTTGGAAGCTCACCGTGCTCTGCTCTATACCAAACGTGAAAGTCAATGTGAGCACTAGCCTCGAAGTAAGGCCCTGATTATGCTGGCAAAACGGGAGGCGTGCAGCAGCTCCATGAGGCCTTCATCGCTGTTCTGCTTTAGTTTCACGGTAGTAAGCTTTCCAAGACTCCTAGGGACTTTGCTTAAGCAACCGTTTCGGTACCAGAACACTGCGTAGAGACAGTAAGCTCTGGTCCTGCGTGTATGCTGCGTGTCAACCTAGAAACTGGAGACTGATGGCATAAGGCTTCTTTTCCCATTATGAAAGCTCCGTTCATGCGGCCTCGAAGCTACCTGAAAAGCATTGTTGTTGCCGGGGTTTTCCTCACTGCCGGCATGGTTCTGAGAAGAAAATGAGTTTTCTCCTAAGAAACCTTGGGTTTCCAGTTCCTTGTTGGAAGCTCACCCTGCTCTGCTCTATACCTAAAGTGAAAGTCAACGTGAGCCCAAGCTTCGAAGTAAGGCCCTGATTATCCTTGCAAAACAAGAGGCGTGCAGCAGCTCCATGAGGCCTTCATCGTTGTTCTGCTTTAGTTTCAAGGTAGTAAGCTTTTCAACACTCCTAGGGGCCTTGCTTCAGCACCCGTTTCAGTACCAGAACACTGCGTAGAACCAAGAAGCTCTGCTTTGCGTGTATGCTGCGTGTCAACGTAGAAATTAGAGACTGATGGCACAACGCTTGTTTTCCCGTTTTGAAAGCTCCATTCATGCGGCCTCGAAGCTACCTGAAAAGCACTGTTGTTACCGTGCTTTTACTTACAGCCGGCATGGCACATAGAAGAAAATGAGTTTTCTCGAAAGAAACCTTGTGCTTCCAGTTCTTAGTTGGAAGCTCACCGTGCTCTGCTCTATACCAAACGTGAAAGTCAATGTGAGCACTAGCCTCGACGTAAGGCCATGATTATGCTGGCAAAACGGGAGGCGTGCAGCAGCTCCATGAGGCCTTCATCGCTGTTCTGCTTTAGTTTCACGGTAGTAAGCTTTCCAAGACTCCTAGGGACTTTGCTTAAGCAACCGGTTCGGTACCAGAACACTGCGTAGAGATAGTAAGCTCTGGTCCTGCGTGTATGCTGCGTGTCAACCTAGAAATTGGAGACTGATGGCATAAGGCTTCTTTTCCCATTATGAAAGCTCCGTTCATGCGGCCGCGAAGCTACCTGAAAAGCATTGTTGTTGCCGGGGTTTTCTTCACTGCCGGCATGGTTCTGAGAAGAAAATGAGTTTTCTCCTAAGAAACCTTGGGTTTCCAGTTCCTTGTTGGAAGCTTACCCTGCTCTGCGCTGTACCTAAAGTGAAAGTCAACGTGAGCCCAAGCTTCGAAGTAGGCCCTGATTACCCTTGTAAAACGAGAGGCGTGCAGCAGCTCCATGAGGCCTTCATCGTTGTTCTGCTTTAGTTTCAAGGTAGTAAGCTTTTCAACACTCCTAGGGGCCTTGCTTCAGCACCCGTTTCAGTACCAGAACACTGCGTAGAACCAGGAAGCTCTGCTCCTGCGTGTATGCTGCGTGTCAACCTAGAAATTAGAGACTGATGGCACAACGCTTGTTTTCCCGTTTTGAAAGCTCCATTCATGCGGCCTCGAAGCTACCTGAAAAGCACTGTTGTTACCGTGCTTTTACTTACAGCCGGCATGGCACATAGAGGAAAATGAGTTTTCTCGAAAGAAACCTTGTGCTTCCAGTTCCTAGTTGGAAGCTCACCGTGCTCTGCTCTATACCAAACGTGAAAGTCAATGTGAGCACTAGCCTCGAAGTAAGGCCCTGATTATCCTGGCAAAACGGGAGGCGTGCAGCAGCTCCATGAGGCCTTCATCACTGTTCTGCTTTAGTTTCACGGTAGTAAGCTTTCCAAGACTCCTAGGGACTTTGCTTAAGCAACCGTTTCGGTACCAGAACACTGCGTAGAGACAGTAAGCTCTGGTCCTGCGTGTATGCTGCGTGTCAACCTAGAAATTGGAGACTGATGGCATAAGGCTTCTTTTCCCATTATGAAAGCTCCGTTCATGCGGCCTCGAAGCTACCTGAAAAGCATTGTTGTTGCCGGGGTTTTCCTCACTGCCGGCATGGTTCTGAGAAGAAAATGAGTTTTCTCCTAAGAAACCTTGGGTTTCCAGTTCCTTGTTGGAAGCTCACCCTGCTCTGCTCTATACCGAAAGTGAAAGTCAACGTGAGCCCAAGCTTCGAAGTAAGGCCCTGATTATCCTTGCAAAACGAGAGGCGTGCAGCGGCTCCATGAGGCCTTCATCGTTGTTCTGCTTTAGTGTCAAGGTAGTAAGCTTTTCAATTCTCCTAGGGGCCTTGCTTCAGCACCCGTTTCAGTACCAGAACACTGCGTAGAACCAAGAAGCTCTGCTTTGCGTGTATGCTGCGTGTCAACCTAGAAATTAGAGACTGATGGCACAACGCTTGTTTTCCCGTTTTGAAAGCTCCATTCATGCGGCCTCGAAGCTACCTGTAAAGCACTGTTGTTATCGTGCTTTTACTTACAGCCGGCATGGCACATAGAAGAAAATGAGTTTTCTCGAAAGAAACCTTGTGCTTCCAGTTCCTAGTTGGAAGCTCACCGTGCTCTGCTCTATACCAAACGTGAAAGTCAATGTGAGCACTAGCCTCGACGTAAGGCCCTGATTATGCTGGCAAAACGGGAGGCGTGCAGCAGCTCCATGAGGCCTTCATCGCTGTTCTGCTTTAGTTTCACGGTAGTAAGCTTTCCAAGACTCCTAGGGACTTTGCTTAAGCAACCGTTTCGGTACCAGAACACTGCGTAGAGACAGTAAGCTCTGGTCCTGCGTGTATGCTGCGTGTCAACCTAGAAATTGGAGACTGATGGCATAAGGCTTCTTTTCCCATTATGAAAGCTCCGTTCATGCGGCCGCGAAGCTACCTGAAAAGCATTGTTGTTGCCGGGGTTTTCTTCACTGCCGGCATGGTTCTGAGAAGAAAATGAGTTTTCTCCTAAGAAACCTTGGGTTTCCAGTTCCTTGTTGGAAGCTCACCCTGCTCTGCTCTATACCTAAAGTGAAAGTCAACGTGAGCCCAAGCTTCGAAGTAAAGCCCTGATTATCCTTGCAAAACAAGAGGCGTGCAGCAGCTCCATGAGGCCTTCATCGTTGTTCTGCTTTAGTTTCAAGGTAGTAAGCTTCTCAACACTCCTAGGGGCCTTGCTTCAGCACCCGTTTCAGTACCAGAACACTGCGTAGAACCAAGAAGCTCTGCTTTGCGTGTATGCTGCGTGTCAACCTAGAAATTAGAGACTGATGGCACAACGCTTGTTTTCCCGTTTTGAAAGCTCCATTCATGCGGCCTCGAAGCTACCTGAAAAGCACTGTTGTTACAGTGCTTTTACTTACAGCCGGCATGGCACATAGAAGAAAATGAGTTTTCTCGAAAGAAACCTTGTGCTTCCAGTTCTTAGTTGGAAGCTCACCGTGCTCTGCTCTATACCAAACGTGAAAGTCAATGTGAGCACTAGCCTCGACGTAAGGCCCTGATTATGCTGGCAAAACGGGAGGCGTGCAGCAGCTCCATGAGGCCTTCATCGCTGTTCTGCTTTAGTTTCACGGTAGTAAGCTTTCCAAGACTCCTAGGGACTTTGCTTAAGCAACCGTTTCGGTACCAGAACACTGCGTAGAGACAGTAAGCTCTGGTCCGGCGTGTATGCTGCGTGTCAACCGAGAAATTGGAGACTGATGGCATAAGGCTTCTTTTCCCATTATGAAAGCTCCGTTCATGCGGCCTCGAAGCTACCTGAAAAGCATTGTTGTTGCCGGGGTTTTCCTCACTGCCGGCATGGTTCTGAGAAGAAAATGAGTTTTCTCCTAAGAAACCTTGGGTTTCCAGTTCCTTGTTGGAAGCTCACCCTGCTCTGCTCTATACCTAAAGTGAAAGTCAACGTGAGCCCAAGCTTCGAAGTAAGGCCCTGATTATCCTTGCAAAACGAGAGGCGTGCAGCGGCTCCATGAGGCCTTCATCGTTGTTCTGCTTTAGTGTCAAGGTAGTAAGCTTTTCAACACTCCTAGGGGCCTTGCTTCAGCACCCGTTTCAGTACCAGAACACTGCGTAGAACCAGGAAGCTCTGCTCCTGCGTGTATGCTGCGTGTCAACCTAGAAATTAGAGACTGATGGCACAAGGCTAGTTTTCCCATTATGAAAGCTCCGTTGATGCGGCCCCGAAGCTACCTGAAAAGCACTGTTGTTACCGTGCTTTTACTTACAGCCGGCATGGCTCATAGAAGAAAATGAGTTTTCTCGAAAAAAACCTTGTGCTTCCAGTTCCTAGTTGGAAGCTCACCCTGCTCTGCTCTATACCAAACGTGAAAGTCAATGTGAGCACTAGCCTCGAAGTAAGGCCCTGATTATCCTGGCAAAACGGGAGGCGTGCAGCAGCTCCATGAGGCCTTCATCACTGTTCTGCTTTAGTTTCACGGTAGTAAGCTTTCCACGACTCCTAGGGACTTTGCTTAAGCAACCGTTTCGGTACCAGAACACTGCGTAGAGACAGTAAGCTCTGGTGCTGCGTGTATGCTGCGTGTCAACCTAGAAATTGGAGACTGATGGCATAAGGCTTCTTTTCCCATTATGAAAGCTCCGTTCATGCGGCCTCGAAGCTACCTGAAAAGCATTGTTGTTGCCGGGGTTTTCCTCACTGCCGGCATGGTTCTGAGAAGAAAATGAGTTTTCTCCTAAGAAACCTTGGGTTTCCAGTTCCTTGTTGGAAGCTCACCCTGCTCTGCTCTATACCTAAAGTGAAAGTCAACGTGAGCCCAAGCTTCGAAGTAAGGCCCTGATTATCCTTGCAAAACGAGAGGCGTGCAGCGGCTCCATGAGGCCTTCATCGTTGTTCTGCTTTAGTGTCAAGGTAGTAAGCTTTTCAACACTCCTAGGGGCCTTGCTTCAGCACCCGTTTCAGTACCAGAACACTGCGTAGAACCAGGAAGCCCTGCTCCTGCGTGTATGCTGCGTGTCAACCTAGAAATTAGAGACTGATGGCACAAGGCTAGTTTTCCCATTATGAAAACTCCGTTGATGCGGCCCCGAAGCTACCTGAAAAGCACTGTTGTTACCGTGCTTTTACTTACAGCCGGCATGGCTCATAGAAGAAAATGAGTTTTCTCGAAAGAAACCTTGTGCTTCCAGTTCCTAGTTGGAAGCTCACCCTGCTCTGCTCTATACCAAACGTGAAAGTCAATGTGAGCACTAGCCTCGAAGTAAGGCCCTGATTATCCTGGCAAAACGGGAGGCGTGCAGCAGCTCCATGAGGCCTTCATCGCTGTTCTGCTTTAGTTTCACGGTAGTAAGCTTTCCAAGACTCCTAGGGACTTTGCTTAAGCAACCGTTTCGGTACCAGAACACTGCGTAGAGACAGTAAGCTCTGGTCCTGCGTGTATGCTGCGTGTCAACCTAGAAATTGGAGACTGATGGCATAAGGCTTCTTTTCCCATTATGAAAGCTCCGTTCATGCGGCCTCGAAGCTACCTGAAAAGCATTGTTGTTGCCGGGGTTTTCTTCACTGCCGGCATGGTTCTGAGAAGAAAATGAGTTTTCTCCTAAGAAACCTTGGGTTTCCAGTTCCTTGTTGGAAGCTCACCCTGCTCTGCTCTATACCTAAAGTGAAAGTCAACGTGAGCCCAAGCTTCGAAGTAAGGCCCTGATTATCCTTGCAAAACGAGAGGCGTGCAGCAGCTCCATGAGGCCTTCATCGTTGTTCTGCTTTAGTGTCAAGGTAGTAAGCTTTTCAACACTCCTAGGGGCCTTGCTTCAGCACCCGTTTCAGTACCAGAACACTGCGTAGAACCAGGAAGCTCTGCTCCTGCGTGTATGCTGCGTGTCAACCTAGAAATTAGAGACTGATGGCACAAGGCTAGTTTTCCCATTATGAAAGCTCCGTTGATGCGGCCCCGAAGCTACCTGAAAAGCACTGTTGTTACCGTGCTTTTACTTACAGCCGGCATGGCTCATAGAAGAAAATGAGTTTTCTCGAAAGAAACCTTGTGCTTCCAGTTCCTAGTTGGAAGCTCACCCTGCTCTGCTCTATACCAAACGTGAAAGTCAATGTGAGCACTAGCCTCGAAGTAAGGCCCAGATTATCCTGGCAAAACGGGAGGCGTGCAGCAGCTCCATGAGGCCTTCATCGCTGTTCTGCTTTAGTTTCACGGTAGTAAGCTTTCCACGACTCCTAGGGACTTTGCTTAAGCAACCGTTTCGTTACCAGAACACTGCGTAGAGACAGTAAGCTCTGGTCCTGCGTGTATGCTGCGTGTCAACCTAGAAATTGGAGACTGATGGCATAAGGCTTCTTTTCCCATTATGAAAGCTCCGTTCATGCGGCCTCGAAGCTACCTGAAAAGCATTGTTGTTGCCGGGGTTTTCCTCACTGCCGGCATGGTTCTGAGAAGAAAATGAGTTTTCTCCTAAGAAACCTTGGGTTTCCAGTTCCTTGTTGGAAGCTCACCCTGCTCTGCTCTATACCTAAAGTGAAAGTCAACGTGAGCCCAAGCTTCGAAGTAAGGCCCTGATTATCCTTGCAAAACGAGAGGCGTGCAGCAGCTCCATGAGGCCTTCATCGTTGTTCTGCTTTAGTGTCAAGGTAGTAAGCTTTTCAACACTCCTAGGGGCCTTGCTTCAGCACCCGTTTCAGTACCAGAAGACTGCGTAGAACCAGGAAGCTCTGCTCCTGCGTGTATGCTGCGTGTCAACCTAGAAATTAGAGACTGATGGCACAAGGCTAGTTTTCCCATTATGAAAGCTCCGTTGATGCGGCCCCGAAGCTACCTGAAAAGCACTGTTGTTACCGTGCTTTTACTTACAGCCGGCATGGCTCATAGAAGAAAATGAGTTTTCTCGAAAGAAACCTTGTGCTTCCAGTTCCTAGTTGGAAGCTCACCCTGCTCTGCTCTATACCAAACGTGAAAGTCAATGTGAGCACTAGCCTCGAAGTAAGGCCCTGATTATCCTGGCAAAACGGGAGGCGTGCAGCAGCTCCATGAGGCCTTCATCGCTGTTCTGCTTTAGTTTCACGGTAGTAAGCTTTCCAAGACTCCTAGGGACTTTGCTTAAGCAACCGTTTCGGTACCAGAACACTGCGTAGAGACAGTAAGCTCTGGTCCTGCGTGTATGCTGCGTGTCAACCTAGAAATTGGAGACTGATGGCATAAGGCTTCTTTACCCATTATGAAAGCTCCGTTCATGCGGCCTCGAAGCTACCTGAAAAGCATTGTTGTTGCCGGGGTTTTCCTCACTGCCGGCATGGTTCTGAGAAGAAAATGAGTTTTCTCCTAAGAAACCTTGGGTTTCCAGTTCCTTGTTGGAAGCTCACCCTGCTCTGCTCTATACCTAAAGTGAAAGTCAACGTGAGCCCAAGCTTCGAAGTAAGGCCCTGATTATCCTTGCAAAACGAGAGGCGTGCAGCAGCTCCATGAGGCCTTCATCGTTGTTCTGCTTTAGTGTCAAGGTAGTAAGCTTTTCAACACTCCTAGGGGCCTTGCTTCAGCACCCGTTTCAGTACCAGAAGACTGCGTAGAACCAGGAAGCTCTGCTCCTGCGTGTATGCTGCGTGTCAACCTAGAAATTAGAGACTGATGGCACAAGGCTAGTTTTCCCATTATGAAAGCTCCGTTGATGCGGCCCCGAAGCTACCTGAAAAGCACTGTTGTTACTGTGCTTTTACTTACAGCCGGCATGGCTCATAGAAGAAAATGAGTTTTCTCGAAAGAAACCTTGTGCTTCCAGTTCCTAGTTGGAAGCTCACCCTGCTCTGCTCTATACCAAACGTGAAAGTCAATGTGAGCACTAGCCTCGAAGTAAGGCCCTGATTATCCTGGCAAAACGGGAGGCGTGCAGCAGCTCCATGAGGCCTTCATCGCTGTTCTGCTTTAGTTTCACGGTAGTAAGCTTTCCACGACTCCTAGGGACTTTGCTTAAGCAACCGTTTCGGTACCAGAACACTGCGTAGAGACAGTAAGCTCTGGTCCTGCGTGTATGCTGCGTGTCAACCTAGAAATTGGAGACTGATGGCATAAGGCTTCTTTTCCCATTATGAAAGCTCCGTTCATGCGGCCTCGAAGCTACCTGAAAAGCATTGTTGTTGCCGGGGTTTTCCTCACTGCCGGCATGGTTCTGAGAAGAAAATGAGTTTTCTCCTAAGAAACCTTGGGTTTCCAGTTCCTTGTTGGAAGCTCACCCTGCTCTGCTCTATACCTAAAGTGAAAGTCAACGTGAGCCCAAGCTTCGAAGTAAGGCC
Organism: Eubalaena glacialis; assembly: GCF_028564815.1. NCBI lineage: Eukaryota > Metazoa > Chordata > Mammalia > Artiodactyla > Balaenidae > Eubalaena > Eubalaena glacialis. Next base: position 82,891,522 of record NC_083726.1, on the reverse strand, counting down.
CTGATTATCCTTGCAAAACGAGAGGCGTGCAGCAGCTCCATGAGGCCTTCATCGTTGTTCTGCTTTAGTGTCAAGGTAGTAAGCTTTTCAACACTCCTAGGGGCCTTGCTTCAGCACCCGTTTCAGTACCAGAACACTGCGTAGAACCAGGAAGCTCTGCTCCTGCGTGTATGCTGCGTGTCAACCTAGAAATTAGAGACTGATGGCACAAGGCTAGTTTTCCCATTATGAAAGCTCCGTTGATGCGGCCCCGAAGCTACCTGAAAAGCACTGTTGTTACCGTGCTTTTACTTACAGCCGGCATGGCTCATAGAAGAAAATGAGTTTTCTCGAAAGAAACCTTGTGCTTCCAGTTCCTAGTTGGAAGCTCACCCTGCTCTGCTCTATACCAAACGTGAAAGTCAATGTGAGCACTAGCCTCGAAGTAAGGCCCAGATTATCCTGGCAAAACGGGAGGCGTGCAGCAGCTCCATGAGGCCTTCATCGCTGTTCTGCTTTAGTTTCACGGTAGTAAGCTTTCCACGACTCCTAGGGACTTTGCTTAAGCAACCGTTTCGTTACCAGAACACTGCGTAGAGACAGTAAGCTCTGGTCCTGCGTGTATGCTGCGTGTCAACCTAGAAATTGGAGACTGATGGCATAAGGCTTCTTTTCCCATTATGAAAGCTCCGTTCATGCCGCCTCGAAGCTACCTGAAAAGCATTGTTGTTGCCGGGGTTTTCCTCACTGCCGGCATGGTTCTGAGAAGAAAATGAGTTTTCTCCTAAGAAACCTTGGGTTTCCAGTTCCTTGTTGGAAGCTCACCCTGCTCTGCTCTATACCTAAAGTGAAAGTCAACGTGAGCCCAAGCTTCGAAGTAAGGCCCTGATTATCCTTGCAAAACGAGAGGCGTGCAGCAGCTCCATGAGGCCTTCATCGTTGTTCTGCTTTAGTGTCAAGGTAGTAAGCTTTTCAACACTCCTAGGGGCCTTGCTTCAGCACCCGTTTCAGTACCAGAACACTGCGTAGAACCAGGAAGCTCTGCTCCTGCGTGTATGCTGCGTGTCAACCTAGAAATTAGAGACTGATGGCACAAGGCTAGTTTTCCCATTATGAAAGCTCCGTTGATGCGGCCCCGAAGCTACCTGAAAAGCACTGTTGTTACCGTGCTTTTACTTACAGCCGGCATGGCTCATAGAAGAAAATGAGTTTTCTCGAAAGAAACCTTGTGCTTCCAGTTCCTAGTTGGAAGCTCACCCTGCTCTGCTCTATACCAAACGTGAAAGTCAATGTGAGCACTAGCCTCGAAGTAAGGCCCTGATTATCCTGGCAAAACGGGAGGCGTGCAGCAGCTCCATGAGGCCTTCATCGCTGTTCTGCTTTAGTTTCACGGTAGTAAGCTTTCCAAGACTCCTAGGGACTTTGCTTAAGCAACCGTTTCGGTACCAGAACACTGCGTAGAGACAGTAAGCTCTGGTCCTGCGTGTATGCTGCGTGTCAACCTAGAAATTGGAGACTGATGGCATAAGGCTTCTTTTCCCATTATGAAAGCTCCGTTCATGCGGCCTCGAAGCTACCTGAAAAGCATTGTTGTTGCCGGGGTTTTCCTCACTGCCGGCATGGTTCTGAGAAGAAAATGAGTTTTCTCCTAAGAAACCTTGGGTTTCCAGTTCCTTGTTGGAAGCTCACCCTGCTCTGCTCTATACCTAAAGTGAAAGTCAACGTGAGCCCAAGCTTCGAAGTAAGGCCCTGATTATCCTTGCAAAACGAGAGGCGTGCAGCAGCTCCATGAGGCCTTCATCGTTGTTCTGCTTTAGTGTCAAGGTAGTAAGCTTTTCAACACTCCTAGGGGCCTTGCTTCAGCACCCGTTTCAGTACCAGAAGACTGCGTAGAACCAGGAAGCTCTGCTCCTGCGTGTATGCTGCGTGTCAACCTAGAAATTAGAGACTGATGGCACAAGGCTAGTTTTCCCATTATGAAAGCTCCGTTGATGCGGCCCCGAAGCTACCTGAAAAGCACTGTTGTTACCGTGCTTTTACTTACAGCCGGCATGGCTCATAGAAGAAAATGAGTTTTCTCGAAAGAAACCTTGTGCTTCCAGTTCCTAGTTGGAAGCTCACCCTGCTCTGCTCTATACCAAACGTGAAAGTCAATGTGAGCACTAGCCTCGAAGTAAGGCCCTGATTATCCTGGCAAAACGGGAGGCGTGCAGCAGCTCCATGAGGCCTTCATCGCTGTTCTGCTTTAGTTTCACGGTAGTAAGCTTTCCACGACTCCTAGGGACTTTGCTTAAGCAACCGTTTCGGTACCAGAACACTGCGTAGAGACAGTAAGCTCTGGTCCTGCGTGTATGCTGCGTGTCAACCTAGAAATTGGAGACTGATGGCATAAGGCTTCTTTTCCCATTATGAAAGCTCCGTTCATGCGGCCTCGAAGCTACCTGAAAAGCATTGTTGTTGCCGGGGTTTTCCTCACTGCCGGCATGGTTCTGAGAAGAAAATGAGTTTTCTCCTAAGAAACCTTGGGTTTCCAGTTCCTTGTTGGAAGCTCACCCTGCTCTGCTCTATACCTAAAGTGAAAGTCAACGTGAGCCCAAGCTTCGAAGTAAGGCCCTGATTATCCTTGCAAAACGAGAGGCGTGCAGCGGCTCCATGAGGCCTTCATCGTTGTTCTGCTTTAGTGTCAAGGTAGTAAGCTTTTCAACACTCCTAGGGGCCTTGCTTCAGCACCCGTTTCAGTACCAGAAGACTGCGTAGAACCAGGAAGCTCTGCTCCTGCGTGTATGCTGCGTGTCAACCTAGAAATTAGAGACTGATGGCACAAGGCTAGTTTTCCCATTATGAAAGCTCCGTTGATGCGGCCCCGAAGCTACCTGAAAAGCACTGTTGTTACCGTGCTTTTACTTACAGCCGGCATGGCTCATAGAAGAAAATGAGTTTTCTCGAAAAAAACCTTGTGCTTCCAGTTCCTAGTTGGAAGCTCACCCTGCTCTGCTCTATACCAAACGTGAAAGTCAATGTGAGCACTAGCCTCGAAGTAAGGCCCTGATTATCCTGGCAAAACGGGAGGCGTGCAGCAGCTCCATGAGGCCTTCATCACTGTTCTGCTTTAGTTTCACGGTAGTAAGCTTTCCACGACTCCTAGGGACTTTGCTTAAGCAACCGTTTCGGTACCAGAACACTGCGTAGAGACAGTAAGCTCTGGTGCTGCGTGTATGCTGCGTGTCAACCTAGAAATTGGAGACTGATGGCATAAGGCTTCTTTTCCCATTATGAAAGCTCCGTTGATGCGGCCCCGAAGCTACCTGAAAAGCATTGTTGTTGCCGGGGTTTTCCTCACTGCCGGCATGGTTCTGAGAAGAAAATGAGTTTTCTCCTAAGAAACCTTGGGTTTCCAGTTCCTTGTTGGAAGCTCACCCTGCTCTGCTCTATACCTAAAGTGAAAGTCAACGTGAGCCCAAGCTTCGAAGTAAGGCCCTGATTATCCTTGCAAAACGAGAGGCGTGCAGCGGCTCCATGAGGCCTTCATCGTGGTTCTGCTTTAGTGTCAAGGTAGTAAGCTTTTCAACACTCCTAGGGGCCTTGCTTCAGCACCCGTTTCAGTACCAGAACACTGCGTAGAACCAGGAAGCTCTGCTCCTGCGTGTATGCTGCGTGTCAACCTAGAAATTAGAGACTGATGGCACAAGGCTAGTTTTCCCATTATGAAAGCTCCGTTGATGCGGCCCCGAAGCTACCTGAAAAGCACTGTTGTTACCGTGCTTTTACTTACAGCCGGCATGGCTCATAGAAGAAAATGAGTTTTCTCGAAAGAAACCTTGTGCTTCCAGTTCCTAGTTGGAAGCTCACCCTGCTCTGCTCTATACCAAACGTGAAAGTCAATGTGAGCACTAGCCTCGAAGTAAGGCCCTGATTATCCTGGCAAAACGGGAGGCGTGCAGCAGCTCCATGAGGCCTTCATCGCTGTTCTGCTTTAGTTTCACGGTAGTAAGCTTTCCACGACTCCTAGGGACTTTGCTTAAGCAACCGTTTCGGTACCAGAACACTGCGTAGAGACAGTAAGCTCTGGTCCTGCGTGTATGCTGCGTGTCAACCTAGAAATTGGAGACTGATGGCATAAGGCTTCTTTTCCCATTATGAAAGCTCCGTTCATGCGGCCTCGAAGCTACCTGAAAAGCATTGTTGTTGCCGGGGTTTTCCTCACTGCCGGCATGGTTCTGAGAAGAAAATGAGTTTTCTCCTAAGAAACCTTGGGTTTCCAGTTCCTTGTTGGAAGCTCACCCTGCTCTGCTCTATACCTAAAGTGAAAGTCAACGTGAGCCCAAGCTTCGAAGTAAGGCCCTGATTATCCTTGCAAAACGAGAGGCGTGCAGCGGCTCCATGAGGCCTTCATCGTTGTTCTGCTTTAGTGTCAAGGTAGTAAGCTTTTCAACACTCCTAGGGGCCTTGCTTCAGCACCCGTTTCAGTACCAGAACACTGCGTAGAACCAGGAAGCTCTGCTCCTGCGTGTATGCTGCGTGTCAACCTAGAAATTAGAGACTGATGGCACAAGGCTAGTTTTCCCATTATGAAAGCTCCGTTGATGCGGCCCCGAAGCTACCTGAAAAGCACTGTTGTTACCGTGCTTTTACTTACAGCCGGCATGGCTCATAGAAGAAAATGAGTTTTCTCGAAAAAAACCTTGTGCTTCCAGTTCCTAGTTGGAAGCTCACCCTGCTCTGCTCTATACCAAACGTGAAAGTCAATGTGAGCACTAGCCTCGAAGTAAGGCCCTGATTATCCTGGCAAAACGGGAGGCGTGCAGCAGCTCCATGAGGCCTTCATCACTGTTCTGCTTTAGTTTCACGGTAGTAAGCTTTCCACGACTCCTAGGGACTTTGCTTAAGCAACCGTTTCGGTACCAGAACACTGCGTAGAGACAGTAAGCTCTGGTGCTGCGTGTATGCTGCGTGTCAACCTAGAAATTGGAGACTGATGGCATAAGGCTTCTTTTCCCATTATGAAAGCTCCGTTGATGCGGCCCCGAAGCTACCTGAAAAGCATTGTTGTTGCCGGGGTTTTCCTCACTGCCGGCATGGTTCTGAGAAGAAAATGAGTTTTCTCCTAAGAAACCTTGGGTTTCCAGTTCCTTGTTGGAAGCTCACCCTGCTCTGCTCTATACCTAAAGTGAAAGTCAACGTGAGCCCAAGCTTCGAAGTAAGGCCCTGATTATCCTTGCAAAACGAGAGGCGTGCAGCGGCTCCATGAGGCCTTCATCGTTGTTCTGCTTTAGTGTCAAGGTAGTAAGCTTTTCAACACTCCTAGGGGCCTTGCTTCAGCACCCGTTTCAGTACCAGAACACTGCGTAGAAACAGGAAGCCCTGCTCCTGCGTGTATGCTGCGTGTCAACCTAGAAATTAGAGACTGATGGCACAAGGCTAGTTTTCCCATTATGAAAGCTCCGTTGATGCGGCCCCGAAGCTACCTGAAAAGCACTGTTGTTACCGTGCTTTTACTTACAGCCGGCATGGCTCATAGAAGAAAATGAGTTTTCTCGAAAGAAACCTTGTGCTTCCAGTTCCTAGTTGGAAGCTCACCCTGCTCTGCTCTATACCAAACGTGAAAGTCAATGTGAGCACTAGCCTCGAAGTAAGGCCCTGATTATCCTGGCAAAACGGGAGGCGTGCAGCAGCTCCATGAGGCCTTCATCGCTGTTCTGCTTTAGTTTCACGGTAGTAAGCTTTCCAAGACTCCTAGGGACTTTGCTTAAGCAACCGTTTCGGTACCAGAACACTGCGTAGAGACAGTAAGCTCTGGTCCTGCGTGTATGCTGCGTGTCAACCTAGAAATTGGAGACTGATGGCATAAGGCTTCTTTTCCCATTATGAAAGCTCCGTTCATGCGGCCTCGAAGCTACCTGAAAAGCATTGTTGTTGCCGGGGTTTTCTTCACTGCCGGCATGGTTCTGAGAAGAAAATGAGTTTTCTCCTAAGAAACCTTGGGTTTCCAGTTCCTTGTTGGAAGCTCACCCTGCTCTGCTCTATACCTAAAGTGAAAGTCAACGTGAGCCCAAGCTTCGAAGTAAGGCCCTGATTATCCTTGCAAAACGAGAGGCGTGCAGCAGCTCCATGAGGCCTTCATCGTTGTTCTGCTTTAGTGTCAAGGTAGTAAGCTTTTCAACACTCCTAGGGGCCTTGCTTCAGCACCCGTTTCAGTACCAGAACACTGCGTAGAACCAGGAAGCTCTGCTCCTGCGTGTATGCTGCGTGTCAACCTAGAAATTAGAGACTGATGGCACAAGGCTAGTTTTCCCATTATGAAAGCTCCGTTGATGCGGCCCCGAAGCTACCTGAAAAGCACTGTTGTTACCGTGCTTTTACTTACAGCCGGCATGGCTCATAGAAGAAAATGAGTTTTCTCGAAAGAAACCTTGTGCTTCCAGTTCCTAGTTGGAAGCTCACCCTGCTCTGCTCTATACCAAACGTGAAAGTCAATGTGAGCACTAGCCTCGAAGTAAGGCCCTGATTATCCTGGCAAAACGGGAGGCGTGCAGCAGCTCCATGAGGCCTTCATCGCTGTTCTGCTTTAGTTTCACGGTAGTAAGCTTTCCAAGACTCCTAGGGACTTTGCTTAAGCAACCGTTTCGGTACCAGAACACTGCGTAGAGACAGTAAGCTCTGGTCCTGCGTGTATGCTGCGTGTCAACCTAGAAATTGGAGACTGATGGCATAAGGCTTCTTTTCCCATTATGAAAGCTCCGTTCATGCGGCCTCGAAGCTACCTGAAAAGCATTGTTGTTGCCGGGGTTTTCCTCACTGCCGGCATGGTTCTGAGAAGAAAATGAGTTTTCTCCTAAGAAACCTTGGGTTTCCAGTTCCTTGTTGGAAGCTCACCCTGCTCTGCTCTATACCTAAAGTGAAAGTCAACGTGAGCCCAAGCTTCGAAGTAAGGCCCTGATTATCCTTGCAAAACGAGAGGCGTGCAGCAGCTCCATGAGGCCTTCATCGTTGTTCTGCTTTAGTGTCAAGGTAGTAAGCTTTTCAACACTCCTAGGGGCCTTGCTTCAGCACCCGTTTCAGTACCAGAACACTGCGTAGAACCAGGAAGCTCTGCTCCTGCGTGTATGCTGCGTGTCAACCTAGAAATTAGAGACTGATGGCACAAGGCTAGTTTTCCCATTATGAAAGCTCCGTTGATGCGGCCCCGAAGCTACCTGAAAAGCACTGTTGTTACCGTGCTTTTACTTACAGCCGGCATGGCTCATAGAAGAAAATGAGTTTTCTCGAAAGAAACCTTGTGCTTCCAGTTCCTAGTTGGAAGCTCACCCTGCTCTGCTCTATACCAAACGTGAAAGTCAATGTGAGCACTAGCCTCGAAGTAAGGCCCTGATTATCCTGGCAAAACGGGAGGCGTGCAGCAGCTCCATGAGGCCTTCATCGCTGTTCTGCTTTAGTTTCACGGTAGTAAGCTTTCCACGACTCCTAGGGACTTTGCTTAAGCAACCGTTTCGGTACCAGAACACTGCGTAGAGACAGTAAGCTCTGGTCCTGCGTGTATGCTGCGTGTCAACCTAGAAATTGGAGACTGATGGCATAAGGCTTCTTTTCCCATTATGAAAGCTCCGTTCATGCGGCCTCGAAGCTACCTGAAAAGCATTGTTGTTGCCGGGGTTTTCCTCACTGCCGGCATGGTTCTGAGAAGAAAATGAGTTTTCTCCTAAGAAACCTTGGGTTTCCAGTTCCTTGTTGGAAGCTCACCCTGCTCTGCTCTATACCTAAAGTGAAAGTCAACGTGAGCCCAAGCTTCGAAGTAAGGCCCTGATTATCCTTGCAAAACGAGAGGCGTGCAGCGGCTCCATGAGGCCTTCATCGTTGTTCTGCTTTAGTGTCAAGGTAGTAAGCTTTTCAACACTCCTAGGGGCCTTGCTTCAGCACCCGTTTCAGTACCAGAACACTGCGTAGAACCAGGAAGCCCTGCTCCTGCGTGTATGCTGCGTGTCAACCTAGAAATTAGAGACTGATGGCACAAGGCTAGTTTTCCCATTATGAAAGCTCCGTTGATGCGGCCCCGAAGCTACCTGAAAAGCACTGTTGTTACCGTGCTTTTACTTACAGCCGGCATGGCTCATAGAAGAAAATGAGTTTTCTCGAAAGAAACCTTGTGCTTCCAGTTCCTAGTTGGAAGCTCACCCTGCTCTGCTCTATACCAAACGTGAAAGTCAATGTGAGCACTAGCCTCGAAGTAAGGCCCTGATTATCCTGGCAAAACGGGAGGCGTGCAGCAGCTCCATGAGGCCTTCATCGCTGTTCTGCTTTAGTTTCACGGTAGTAAGCTTTCCAAGACTCCTAGGGACTTTGCTTAAGCAACCGTTTCGGTACCAGAACACTGCGTAGAGACAGTAAGCTCTGGTCCTGCGTGTATGCTGCGTGTCAACCTAGAAATTGGAGACTGATGGCATAAGGCTTCTTTTCCCATTATGAAAGCTCCGTTCATGCGGCCTCGAAGCTACCTGAAAAGCATTGTTGTTGCCGGGGTTTTCTTCACTGCCGGCATGGTTCTGAGAAGAAAATGAGTTTTCTCCTAAGAAACCTTGGGTTTCCAGTTCCTTGTTGGAAGCTCACCCTGCTCTGCTCTATACCTAAAGTGAAAGTCAACGTGAGCCCAAGCTTCGAAGTAAGGCCCTGATTATCCTTGCAAAACGAGAGGCGTGCAGCAGCTCCATGAGGCCTTCATCGTTGTTCTGCTTTAGTGTCAAGGTAGTAAGCTTTTCAACACTCCTAGGGGCCTTGCTTCAGCACCCGTTTCAGTACCAGAACACTGCGTAGAACCAGGAAGCTCTGCTCCTGCGTGTATGCTGCGTGTCAACCTAGAAATTAGAGACTGATGGCACAAGGCTAGTTTTCCCATTATGAAAGCTCCGTTGATGCGGCCCCGAAGCTACCTGAAAAGCACTGTTGTTACCGTGCTTTTACTTACAGCCGGCATGGCTCATAGAAGAAAATGAGTTTTCTCGAAAGAAACCTTGTGCTTCCAGTTCCTAGTTGGAAGCTCACCCTGCTCTGCTCTATACCAAACGTGAAAGTCAATGTGAGCACTAGCCTCGAAGTAAGGCCCAGATTATCCTGGCAAAACGGGAGGCGTGCAGCAGCTCCATGAGGCCTTCATCGCTGTTCTGCTTTAGTTTCACGGTAGTAAGCTTTCCACGACTCCTAGGGACTTTGCTTAAGCAACCGTTTCTTTACCAGAACACTGCGTAGAGACAGTAAGCTCTGGTCCTGCGTGTATGCTGCGTGTCAACCTAGAAATTGGAGACTGATGGCATAAGGCTTCTTTTCCCATTATGAAAGCTCCGTTCATGCGGCCTCGAAGCTACCTGAAAAGCATTGTTGTTGCCGGGGTTTTCCTCACTGCCGGCATGGTTCTGAGAAGAAAATGAGTTTTCTCCTAAGAAACCTTGGGTTTCCAGTTCCTTGTTGGAAGCTCACCCTGCTCTGCTCTATACCTAAAGTGAAAGTCAACGTGAGCCCAAGCTTCGAAGTAAGGCCCTGATTATCCTTGCAAAACGAGAGGCGTGCAGCAGCTCCATGAGGCCTTCATCGTTGTTCTGCTTTAGTGTCAAGGTAGTAAGCTTTTCAACACTCCTAGGGGCCTTGCTTCAGCACCCGTTTCAGTACCAGAAGACTGCGTAGAACCAGGAAGCTCTGCTCCTGCGTGTATGCTGCGTGTCAACCTAGAAATTAGAGACTGATGGCACAAGGCTAGTTTTCCCATTATGAAAGCTCCGTTGATGCGGCCCCGAAGCTACCTGAAAAGCACTGTTGTTACCGTGCTTTTACTTACAGCCGGCATGGCTCATAGAAGAAAATGAGTTTTCTCGAAAGAAACCTTGTGCTTCCAGTTCCTAGTTGGAAGCTCACCGTGCTCTGCTCTATACCAAACGTGAAAGTCAATGTGAGCACTAGCCTCGAAGTAAGGCCCTGATTATCCTGGCAAAACGGGAGGCGTGCAGCAGCTCCATGAGGCCTTCATCGCTGTTCTGCTTTAGTTTCACGGTAGTAAGCTTTCCACGACTCCTAGGGACTTTGCTTAAGCAACCGTTTCTTTACCAGAACACTGCGTAGAGACAGTAAGCTCTGGTCCTGCGTGTATGCTGCGTGTCAACCTAGAAATTGGAGACTGATGGCATAAGGCTTCTTTTCCCATTATGAAAGCTCCGTTCATGCGGCCTCGAAGCTACCTGAAAAGCATTGTTGTTGCCGGGGTTTTCCTCACTGCCGGCATGGTTCTGAGAAGAAAATGAGTTTTCTCCTAAGAAACCTTGGGTTTCCAGTTCCTTGTTGGAAGCTCACCCTGCTCTGCTCTATACCTAAAGTGAAAGTCAACGTGAGCCCAAGCTTCGAAGTAAGGCCCTGATTATCCTTGCAAAACGAGAGGCGTGCAGCAGCTCCATGAGGCCTTCATCGTTGTTCTGCTTTAGTGTCAAGGTAGTAAGCTTTTCAACACTCCTAGGGGCCTTGCTTCAGCACCCGTTTCAGTACCAGAAGACTGCGTAGAACCAGGAAGCTCTGCTCCTGCGTGTATGCTGCGTGTCAACCTAGAAATTAGAGACTGATGGCACAAGGCTAGTTTTCCCATTATGAAAGCTCCGTTGATGCGGCCCCGAAGCTACCTGAAAAGCACTGTTGTTACCGTGCTTTTACTTACAGCCGGCATGGCTCATAGAAGAAAATGAGTTTTCTCGAAAGAAACCTTGTGCTTCCAGTTCCTAGTTGGAAGCTCACCCTGCTCTGCTCTATACCAAACGTGAAAGTCAATGTGAGCACTAGCCTCGAAGTAAGGCCCTGATTATCCTGGCAAAACGGGAGGCGTGCAGCAGCTCCATGAGGCCTTCATCGCTGTTCTGCTTTAGTTTCACGGTAGTAAGCTTTCCAAGACTCCTAGGGACTTTGCTTAAGCAACCGTTTCGGTACCAGAACACTGCGTAGAGACAGTAAGCTCTGGTCCTGCGTGTATGCTGCGTGTCAACCTAGAAATTGGAGACTGATGGCATAAGGCTTCTTTACCCATTATGAAAGCTCCGTTCATGCGGCCTCGAAGCTACCTGAAAAGCATTGTTGTTGCCGGGGTTTTCCTCACTGCCGGCATGGTTCTGAGAAGAAAATGAGTTTTCTCCTAAGAAACCTTGGGTTTCCAGTTCCTTGTTGGAAGCTCACCCTGCTCTGCTCTATACCTAAAGTGAAAGTCAACGTGAGCCCAAGCTTCGAAGTAAGGCCCTGATTATCCTTGCAAAACGAGAGGCGTGCAGCAGCTCCATGAGGCCTTCATCGTTGTTCTGCTTTAGTGTCAAGGTAGTAAGCTTTTCAACACTCCTAGGGGCCTTGCTTCAGCACCCGTTTCAGTACCAGAACACTGCGTAGAACCAGGAAGCTCTGCTCCTGCGTGTATGCTGCGTGTCAACCTAGAAATTAGAGACTGATGGCACAAGGCTAGTTTTCCCATTATGAAAGCTCCGTTGATGCGGCCCCGAAGCTACCTGAAAAGCACTGTTGTTACCGTGCTTTTACTTACAGCCGGCATGGCTCATAGAAGAAAATGAGTTTTCTCGAAAGAAACCTTGTGCTTCCAGTTCCTAGTTGGAAGCTCACCCTGCTCTGCTCTATACCAAACGTGAAAGTCAATGTGAGCACTAGCCTCGAAGTAAGGCCCTGATTATCCTGGCAAAACGGGAGGCGTGCAGCAGCTCCATGAGGCCTTCATCGCTGTTCTGCTTTAGTTTCACGGTAGTAAGCTTTCCACGACTCCTAGGGACTTTGCTTAAGCAACCGTTTCGGTACCAGAACACTGCGTAGAGACAGTAAGCTCTGGTCCTGCGTGTATGCTGCGTGTCAACCTAGAAATTGGAGACTGATGGCATAAGGCTTCTTTTCCCATTATGAAAGCTCCGTTCATGCGGCCTCGAAGCTACCTGAAAAGCATTGTTGTTGCCGGGGTTTTCCTCACTGCCGGCATGGTTCTGAGAAGAAAATGAGTTTTCTCCTAAGAAACCTTGGGTTTCCAGTTCCTTGTTGGAAGCTCACCCTGCTCTGCTCTATACCTAAAGTGAAAGTCAACGTGAGCCCAAGCTTCGAAGTAAGGCCCTGATTATCCTTGCAAAACGAGAGGCGTGCAGCAGCTCCATGAGGCCTTCATCGTTGTTCTGCTTTAGTGTCAAGGTAGTAAGCTTTTCAACACTCCTAGGGGCCTTGCTTCAGCACCCGTTTCAGTACCAGAAGACTGCGTAGAACCAGGAAGCTCTGCTCCTGCGTGTATGCTGCGTGTCAACCTAGAAATTAGAGACTGATGGCACAAGGCTAGTTTTCCCATTATGAAAGCTCCGTTGATGCGGCCCCGAAGCTACCTGAAAAGCACTGTTGTTACCGTGCTTTTACTTACAGCCGGCATGGCTCATAGAAGAAAATGAGTTTTCTCGAAAGAAACCTTGTGCTTCCAGTTCCTAGTTGGAAGCTCACCCTGCTCTGCTCTATACCAAACGTGAAAGTCAATGTGAGCACTAGCCTCGAAGTAAGGCCCTGATTATCCTGGCAAAACGGGAGGCGTGCAGCAGCTCCATGAGGCCTTCATCGCTGTTCTGCTTTAGTTTCACGGTAGTAAGCTTTCCACGACTCCTAGGGACTTTGCTTAAGCAACCGTTTCGGTACCAGAACACTGCGTAGAGACAGTAAGCTCTGGTCCTGCGTGTATGCTGCGTGTCAACCTAGAAATTGGAGACTGATGGCATAAGGCTTCTTTTCCCATTATGAAAGCTCCGTTCATGCGGCCTCGAAGCTACCTGAAAAGCATTGTTGTTGCCGGGGTTTTCCTCACTGCCGGCAAGGTTCTGAGAAGAAAATGAGTTTTCTCCTAAGAAACCTTGGGTTTCCAGTTCCTTGTTGGAAGCTCACCCTGCTCTGCTCTATACCTAAAGTGAAAGTCAACGTGAGCCCAAGCTTCGAAGTAAGGCCCTGATTATCCTTGCAAAACGAGAGGCGTGCAGCGGCTCCATGAGGCCTTCATCGTTGTTCTGCTTTAGTGTCAAGGTAGTAAGCTTTTCAACATTCCTAGGGGCCTTGCTTCAGCACCCGTTTCAGTACCAGAACACTGCGTAGAACCAGGAAGCTCTGCTCCTGCGTGTATGCTGCGTGTCAACCTAGAAATTAGAGACTGATGGCACAAGGCTAGTTTTCCCATTATGAAAGCTCCGTTGATGCGGCCCCGAAGCTACCTGAAAAGCACTGTTGTTACCGTGCTTTTACTTACAGCCGGCATGGCTCATAGAAGAAAATGAGTTTTCTCGAAAGAAACCTTGTGCTTCCAGTTCCTAGTTGGAAGCTCACCCTGCTCTGCTCTATACCAAACGTGAAAGTCAATGTGAGCACTAGCCTCGAAGTAAGGCCCTGATTATCCTGGCAAAACGGGAGGCGTGCAGCAGCTCCATGAGGCCTTCATCGCTGTTCTGCTTTAGTTTCACGGTAGTAAGCTTTCCAAGACTCCTAGGGACTTTGCTTAAGCAACCGTTTCGGTACCAGAACACTGCGTAGAGACAGTAAGCTCTGGTCCTGCGTGTATGCTGCGTGTCAACCTAGAAATTGGAGACTGATGGCATAAGGCTTCTTTTCCCATTATGAAAGCTCCGTTCATGCGGCCTCGAAGCTACCTGAAAAGCATTGTTGTTGCCGGGGTTTTCCTCACTGCCGGCATGGTTCTGAGAAGAAAATGAGTTTTCTCCTAAGAAACCTTGGGTTTCCAGTTCCTTGTTGGAAGCTCACCCTGCTCTGCTCTATACCTAAAGTGAAAGTCAACGTGAGCCCAAGCTTCGAAGTAAGGCCCTGATTATCCTTGCAAAACGAGAGGCGTGCAGCGGCTCCATGAGGCCTTCATCGTTGTTCTGCTTTAGTGTCAAGGTAGTAAGCTTTTCAACACTCCTAGGGGCCTTGCTTCAGCACCCGTTTCAGTACCAGAACACTGCGTAGAACCAGGAAGCCCTGCTCCTGCGTGTATGCTGCGTGTCAACCTAGAAATTAGAGACTGATGGCACAAGGCTAGTTTTCCCATTATGAAAGCTCCGTTATTGCGGCCCCGAAGCTACCTGAAAAGCACTGTTGTTACCGTGCTTTTACTTACAGCCGGCATGGCTCATAGAAGAAAATGAGTTTTCTCGAAAGAAACCTTGTGCTTCCAGTTCCTAGTTGGAAGCTCACCCTGCTCTGCTCTATACCAAACGTGAAAGTCAATGTGAGCACTAGCCTCGAAGTAAGGCCCAGATTATCCTGGCAAAACGGGAGGCGTGCAGCAGCTCCATGAGGCCTTCATCGCTGTTCTGCTTTAGTTTCACGGTAGTAAGCTTTCCACGACTCCTAGGGACTTTGCTTAAGCAACCGTTTCGGTACCAGAACACTGCGTAGAGACAGTAAGCTCTGGTCCTGCGTGTATGCTGCGTGTCAACCTAGAAATTGGAGACTGATGGCATAAGGCTTCTTTTCCCATTATGAAAGCTCCGTTCATGCGGCCTCGAAGCTACCTGAAAAGCATTGTTGTTGCCGGGGTTTTCCTCACTGCCGGCATGGTTCTGAGAAGAAAATGAGTTTTCTCCTAAGAAACCTTGGGTTTCCAGTTCCTTGTTGGAAGCTCACCCTGCTCTGCTCTATACCTAAAGTGAAAGTCAACGTGAGCCCAAGCTTCGAAGTAAGGCCCTGATTATCCTTGCAAAACGAGAGGCGTGCAGCAGCTCCATGAGGCCTTCATCGTTGTTCTGCTTTAGTGTCAAGGTAGTAAGCTTTTCAACACTCCTAGGGGCCTTGCTTCAGCACCCGTTTCAGTACCAGAAGACTGCGTAGAACCAGGAAGCTCTGCTCCTGCGTGTATGCTGCGTGTCAACCTAGAAATTAGAGACTGATGGCACAAGGCTAGTTTTCCCATTATGAAAGCTCCGTTGATGCGGCCCCGAAGCTACCTGAAAAGCACTGTTGTTACCGTGCTTTTACTTACAGCCGGCATGGCTCATAGAAGAAAATGAGTTTTCTCGAAAGAAACCTTGTGCTTCCAGTTCCTAGTTGGAAGCTCACCCTGCTCTGCTCTATACCAAACGTGAAAGTCAATGTGAGCACTAGCCTCGAAGTAAGGCCCTGATTATCCTGGCAAAACGGGAGGCGTGCAGCAGCTCCATGAGGCCTTCATCGCTGTTCTGCTTTAGTTTCACGGTAGTAAGCTTTCCAAGACTCCTAGGGACTTTGCTTAAGCAACCGTTTCGGTACCAGAACACTGCGTAGAGACAGTAAGCTCTGGTCCTGCGTGTATGCTGCGTGTCAACCTAGAAATTGGAGACTGATGGCATAAGGCTTCTTTTCCCATTATGAAAGCTCCGTTCATGCGGCCTCGAAGCTACCTGAAAAGCATTGTTGTTGCCGGGGTTTTCCTCACTGCCGGCATGGTTCTGAGAAGAAAATGAGTTTTCTCCTAAGAAACCTTGGGTTTCCAGTTCCTTGTTGGAAGCTCACCCTGCTCTGCTCTATACCTAAAGTGAAAGTCAACGTGAGCCCAAGCTTCGAAGTAAGGCCCTGATTATCCTTGCAAAACGAGAGGCGTGCAGCAGCTCCATGAGGCCTTCATCGTTGTTCTGCTTTAGTGTCAAGGTAGTAAGCTTTTCAACACTCCTAGGGGCCTTGCTTCAGCACCCGTTTCAGTACCAGAACACTGCGTAGAACCAGGAAGCTCTGCTCCTGCGTGTATGCTGCGTGTCAACCTAGAAATTAGAGACTGATGGCACAAGGCTAGTTTTCCCATTATGAAAGCTCCGTTGATGCGGCCCCGAAGCTACCTGAAAAGCACTGTTGTTACCGTGCTTTTACTTACAGCCGGCATGGCTCATAGAAGAAAATGAGTTTTCTCGAAAGAAACCTTGTGCTTCCAGTTCCTAGTTGGAAGCTCACCCTGCTCTGCTCTATACCAAACGTGAAAGTCAATGTGAGCAGTAGCCTCGAAGTAAGGCCCTGATTATCCTGGCAAAACGGGAGGCGTGCAGCAGCTCCATGAGGCCTTCATCGCTGTTCTGCTTTAGTTTCACGGTAGTAAGCTTTCCAAGACTCCTAGGGACTTTGCTTAAGCAACCGTTTCGGTACCAGAACACTGCATAGAGACAGTAAGCTCTGGTCCTGCGTGTATGCTGCGTGTCAACCTAGAAATTGGAGACTGATGGCATAAGGCTTCTTTTCCCATTATGAAAGCTCCGTTCATGCGGCCTCGAAGCTACCTGAAAAGCATTGTTGTTGCCGGGGTTTTCCTCACTGCCGGCATGGTTCTGAGAAGAAAATGAGTTTTCTCCTAAGAAACCTTGGGTTTCCAGTTCCTTGTTGGAAGCTCACCCTGCTCTGCTCTATACCTAAAGTGAAAGTCAACGTGAGCCCAAGCTTCGAAGTAAGGCCCTGATTATCCTTGCAAAACGAGAGGCGTGCAGCAGCTCCATGAGGCCTTCATCGTTGTTCTGCTTTAGTTTCAAGGTAGTAAGCTTTTCAACACTCCTAGGGGCCTTGCTTCAGCACCCGTTTCAGTACCAGAAGACTGCGTAGAACCAGGAAGCTCTGCTCCTGCGTGTATGCTGCGTGTCAACCTAGAAATTAGAGACTGATGGCACAAGGCTAGTTTTCCCATTATGAAGCTCCGTTGATGCGGCCCCGAAGCTACCTGAAAAGCACTGTTGTTACCGTGCTTTTACTTACAGCCGGCATGGCTCATAGAAGAAAATGAGTTTTCTCGAAAGAAACCTTGTGCTTCCAGTTCCTAGTTGGAAGCTCACCCTGCTCTGCTCTATACCAAACGTGAAAGTCAATGTGAGCACTAGCCTCGAAGTAAGGCCCTGATTATGCTGGCAAAACGGGAGGCGTGCAGCAGCTCCATGAGGCCTTCATCGCTGTTCTGCTTTAGTTGCACGGTAGTAAGCTTTCCAAGACTCCTAGGGACTTTGCTTAAGCAACCGTTTCGGTACCAGAACACTGCGTAGAGACAGTAAGCTCTGGTCCTGCGTGTATGCTGCGTGTCAACCTAGAAATTGGAGACTGATGGCATAAGGCTTCTTTTCCCATTATGAAAGCTCCGTTCATGCGGCCGCGAAGCTACCTGAAAAGCATTGTTGTTGCCGGGGTTTTCCTCACTGCCGGCATGGTTCTGAGAAGAAAATGAGTTTTCTCCTAAGAAACCTTGGGTTTCCAGTTCCTTGTTGGAAGCTCACCCTGCTCTGCGCTATACCTAAAGTGAAAGTCAACGTGAGCCCAAGCTTCGAAGTAGGCCCTGATTACCCTTGTAAAACGAGAGGCGTGCAGCAGCTCCATGAGGCCTTCATCGTTGTTCTGCTTTAGTTTCAAGGTAGTAAGCTTTTCAACACTCCTAGGAGCCTTGCTTCAGCACCCGTTTCAGTACCAGAACACTGCGTAGAACCAGGAAGCTCTGCTCCTGCGTGTATGCTGCGTGTCAACCTAGAAATTAGAGACTGATGGCACAACGCTTGTTTTCCCGTTTTGAAAGCTCCATTCATGCGGCCTCGAAGCTACCTGAAAAGCACTGTTGTTACCGTGCTTTTACTTACAGCCGGCATGGCACATAGAAGAAAATGAGTTTTCTCGAAAGAAACCTTGTGCTTCCAGTTCCTAGTTGGAAGCTCACCCTGCTCTGCTCTATACCAAACGTGAAAGTCAATGTGAGCACTAGCCTCGAAGTAAGGCCCTGATTATCCTGGCAAAACGGGAGGCGTGCAGCAGCTCCATGAGGCCTTCATCGCTGTTCTGCTTTAGTTTCACGGTAGTAAGCTTTCCAAGACTCCTAGGGACTTTGCTTAAGCAACCGTTTCGGTACCAGAACACTGCGTAGAGACAGTAAGCTCTGGTCCTGCGTGTATGCTGCGTGTCAACCTAGAAATTGGAGACTGATGGCATAAGGCTTCTTTTCCCATTATGAAAGCTCCGTTCATGCGGCCTCGAAGCTACCTGAAAAGCATTGTTGTTGCCGGGGTTTTCCTCACTGCCGGCATGGTTCTGAGAAGAAAATGAGTTTTCTCCTAAGAAACCTTGGGTTTCCAGTTCCTTGTTGGAAGCTCACCCTGCTCTGCTCTATACCTAAAGTGAAAGTCAACGTGAGCCCAAGCTTCGAAGTAAGGCCCTGATTATCCTTGCAAAACGAGAGGCGTGCAGCGGCTCCATGAGGCCTTCATCGTTGTTCTGCTTTAGTGTCAAGGTAGTAAGCTTTTCAACACTCCTAGGGGCCTTGCTTCAGCACCCGTTTCAGTACCAGAACACTGCGTAGAACCAGGAAGCCCTGCTCCTGCGTGTATGCTGCGTGTCAACCTAGAAATTAGAGACTGATGGCACAAGGCTAGTTTTCCCATTATGAAAGCTCCGTTGATGCGGCCCCGAAGCTACCTGAAAAGCACTGTTGTTACCGTGCTTTTACTTACAGCCGGCATGGCTCATAGAAGAAAATGAGTTTTCTCGAAAGAAACCTTGTGCTTCCAGTTCCTAGTTGGAAGCTCACCCTGCTCTGCTCTATACCAAACGTGAAAGTCAATGTGAGCACTAGCCTCGAAGTAAGGCCCAGATTATCCTGGCAAAACGGGAGGCGTGCAGCAGCTCCATGAGGCCTTCATCGCTGTTCTGCTTTAGTTTCACGGTAGTAAGCTTTCCAAGACTCCTAGGGACTTTGCTTAAGCAACCGTTTCGGTACCAGAACACTGCGTAGAGACAGTAAGCTCTGGTCCTGCGTGTATGCTGCGTGTCAACCTAGAAATTGGAGACTGATGGCATAAGGCTTCTTTTCCCATTATGAAAGCTCCGTTCATGCGGCCTCGAAGCTACCTGAAAAGCATTGTTGTTGCCGGGGTTTTCCTCACTGCCGGCATGGTTCTGAGAAGAAAATGAGTTTTCTCCTAAGAAACCTTGGGTTTCCAGTTCCTTGTTGGAAGCTCACCCTGCTCTGCTCTATACCTAAAGTGAAAGTCAACGTGAGCCCAAGCTTCGAAGTAAGGCCCTGATTATCCTTGCAAAACGAGAGGCGTGCAGCAGCTCCATGAGGCCTTCATCGTTGTTCTGCTTTAGTGTCAAGGTAGTAAGCTTTTCAACACTCATAGGGGCCTTGCTTCAGCACCCGTTTCTGTACCAGAAGACTGCGTAGAACCAGGAAGCTCTGCTCCTGCGTGTATGCTGCGTGTCAACCTAGAAATTAGAGACTGATGGCACAAGGCTAGTTTTCCCATTATGAAAGCTCCGTTGATGCGGCCCCGAAGCTACCTGAAAAGCACTGTTGTTACCGTGCTTTTACTTACAGCCGGCATGGCTCATAGAAGAAAATGAGTTTTCTCGAAAGAAACCTTGTGCTTCCAGTTCCTAGTTGGAAGCTCACCCTGCTCTGCTCTATACCAAACGTGAAAGTCAATGTGAGCAGTAGCCTCGAAGTAAGGCCCTGATTATCCTGGCAAAACGGGAGGCGTGCAGCAGCTCCATGAGGCCTTCATCGCTGTTCTGCTTTAGTTTCACGGTAGTAAGCTTTCCAAGACTCCTAGGGACTTTGCTTAAGCAACCGTTTCGGTACCAGAACACTGCGTAGAGACAGTAAGCTCTGGTCCTGCGTGTATGCTGCGTGTCAACCTAGAAATTGGAGACTGATGGCATAAGGCTTCTTTTCCCATTATGAAAGCTCCGTTCATGCGGCCTCGAAGCTACCTGAAAAGCATTGTTGTTGCCGGGGTTTTCCTCACTGCCGGCATGGTTCTGAGAAGAAAATGAGTTTTCTCCTAAGAAACCTTGGGTTTCCAGTTCCTTGTTGGAAGCTCACCCTGCTCTGCTCTATACCTAAAGTGAAAGTCAACGTGAGCCCAAGCTTCGAAGTAAGGCCCTGATTATCCTTGCAAAACGAGAGGCGTGCAGCAGCTCCATGAGGCCTTCATCGTTGTTCTGCTTTAGTGTCAAGGTAGTAAGCTTTTCAACACTCCTAGGGGCCTTGCTTCAGCACCCGTTTCAGTACCAGAACACTGCGTAGAACCAGGAAGCTCTGCTCCTGCGTGTATGCTGCGTGTCAACCTAGAAATTAGAGACTGATGGCACAAGGCTAGTTTTCCCATTATGAAGCTCCGTTGATGCGGCCCCGAAGCTACCTGAAAAGCACTGTTGTTACCGTGCTTTTACTTACAGCCGGCATGGCTCATAGAAGAAAATGAGTTTTCTCGAAAGAAACCTTGTGCTTCCAGTTCCTAGTTGGAAGCTCACCCTGCTCTGCTCTATACCAAACGTGAAAGTCAATGTGAGCACTAGCCTCGAAGTAAGGCCCTGATTATGCTGGCAAAACGGGAGGCGTGCAGCAGCTCCATGAGGCCTTCATCGCTGTTCTGCTTTAGTTGCACGGTAGTAAGCTTTCCAAGACTCCTAGGGACTTTGCTTAAGCAACCGTTTCGGTACCAGAACACTGCGTAGAGACAGTAAGCTCTGGTCCTGCGTGTATGCTGCGTGTCAACCTAGAAATTGGAGACTGATGGCATAAGGCTTCTTTTCCCATTATGAAAGCTCCGTTCATGCGGCCGCGAAGCTACCTGAAAAGCATTGTTGTTGCCGGGGTTTTCCTCACTGCCGGCATGGTTCTGAGAAGAAAATGAGTTTTCTCCTAAGAAACCTTGGGTTTCCAGTTCCTTGTTGGAAGCTCACCCTGCTCTGCGCTATTCCTAAAGTGAAAGTCAACGTGAGCCCAAGCTTCGAAGTAGGCCCTGATTACCCTTGTAAAACGAGAGGCGTGCAGCAGCTCCATGAGGCCTTCATCGTTGTTCTGCTTTAGTTTCAAGGTAGTAAGCTTTTCAACACTCCTAGGAGCCTTGCTTCAGCACCCGTTTCAGTACCAGAACACTGCGTAGAACCAGGAAGCTCTGCTCCTGCGTGTATGCTGCGTGTCAACCTAGAAATTAGAGACTGATGGCACAACGCTTGTTTTCCCGTTTTGAAAGCTCCATTCATGCGGCCTCGAAGCTACCTGAAAAGCACTGTTGTTACCGTGCTTTTACTTACAGCCGGCATGGCACATAGAAGAAAATGAGTTTTCTCGAAAGAAACCTTGTGCTTCCAGTTCCTAGTTGGAAGCTCACCGTGCTCTGCTCTATACCAAACGTGAAAGTCAATGTGAGCACTAGCCTCGAAGTAAGGCCCTGATTATGCTGGCAAAACGGGAGGCGTGCAGCAGCTCCATGAGGCCTTCATCGCTGTTCTGCTTTAGTTGCACTGTAGTAAGCTTTCCAAGACTCCTAGGGACTTTGCTTAAGCAACCGTTTCGGTACCAGAACACTGCGTAGAGACAGTAAGCTCTGGTCCTGCGTGTATGCTGCGTGTCAACCTAGAAACTGGAGACTGATGGCATAAGGCTTCTTTTCCCATTATGAAAGCTCCGTTCATGCGGCCTCGAAGCTACCTGAAAAGCATTGTTGTTGCCGGGGTTTTCCTCACTGCCGGCATGGTTCTGAGAAGAAAATGAGTTTTCTCCTAAGAAACCTTGGGTTTCCAGTTCCTTGTTGGAAGCTCACCCTGCTCTGCTCTATACCTAAAGTGAAAGTCAACGTGAGCCCAAGCTTCGAAGTAAGGCCCTGATTATCCTTGCAAAACGAGAGGCGTGCAGCAGCTCCATGAGGCCTTCATCGTTGTTCTGCTTTAGTGTCAAGGTAGTAAGCTTTTCAACACTCCTAGGGGCCTTGCTTCAGCACCCGTTTCAGTACCAGAAGACTGCGTAGAACCAGGAAGCTCTGCTCCTGCGTGTATGCTGCGTGTCAACCTAGAAATTAGAGACTGATGGCACAAGGCTAGTTTTCCCATTATGAAAGCTCCGTTGATGCGGCCCCGAAGCTACCTGAAAAGCACTGTTGTTACCGTGCTTTTACTTACAGCCGGCATGGCTCATAGAAGAAAATGAGTTTTCTCGAAAGAAACCTTGTGCTTCCAGTTCCTAGTTGGAAGCTCACCCTGCTCTGCTCTATACCAAACTTGAAAGTCAATGTGAGCACTAGCCTCGAAGTAAGGCCCTGATTATCCTGGCAAAACGGGAGGCGTGCAGCAGCTCCATGAGGCCTTCATCGCTGTTCTGCTTTAGTTTCACGGTAGTAAGCTTTCCAAGACTCCTAGGGACTTTGCTTAAGCAACCGTTTCGGTACCAGAACACTGCGTAGAGACAGTAAGCTCTGGTCCTGCGTGTATGCTGCGTGTCAACCTAGAAATTGGAGACTGATGGCATAAGGCTTCTTTTCCCATTATGAAAGCTCCGTTCATGCGGCCTCGAAGCTACCTGAAAAGCATTGTTGTTGCCGGGGTTTTCCTCACTGCCGGCATGGTTCTGAGAAGAAAATGAGTTTTCTCCTAAGAAACCTTGGGTTTCCAGTTCCTTGTTGGAAGCTCACCCTGCTCTGCTCTATAACTAAAGTGAAAGTCAACGTGAGCCCAAGCTTCGAAGTAAGGCCCTGATTATCCTTGCAAAACGAGAGGCGTGCAGCAGCTCCATGAGGCCTTCATCGTTGTTCTGCTTTAGTGTCAAGGTAGTAAGCTTTTCAACACTCCTAGGGGCCTTGCTTCAGCACCCGTTTCAGTACCAGAACACTGCGTAGAACCAGGAAGCTCTGCTCCTGCGTGTATGCTGCGTGTCAACCTAGAAATTAGAGACTGATGGCACAAGGCTAGTTTTCCCATTATGAAAGCTCCGTTGATGCGGCCCCGAAGCTACCTGAAAAACACTGTTGTTACCGTGCTTTTACTTACAGCCGGCATGGCTCATAGAAGAAAATGAGTTTTCTCGAAAGAAACCTTGTGCTTCCAGTTCCTAGTTGGAAGCTCACCCTGCTCTGCTCTATACCAAACGTGAAAGTCAATGTGAGCAGTAGCCTCGAAGTAAGGCCCTGATTATCCTGGCAAAACGGGAGGCGTGCAGCAGCTCCATGAGGCCTTCATCGCTGTTCTGCTTTAGTTTCACGGTAGTAAGCTTTCCAAGACTCCTAGGGACTTTGCTTAAGCAACCGTTTCGGTACCAGAACACTGCGTAGAGACAGTAAGCTCTGGTCCTGCGTGTATGCTGCGTGTCAACCTAGAAATTGGAGACTGATGGCATAAGGCTTCTTTTCCCATTATGAAAGCTCCGTTCATGCGGCCTCGAAGCTACCTGAAAAGCATTGTTGTTGCCGGGGTTTTCCTCACTGCCGGCATGGTTCTGAGAAGAAAATGAGTTTTCTCCTAAGAAACCTTGGGTTTCCAGTTCCTTGTTGGAAGCTCACCCTGCTCTACTCTATACCTAAAGTGAAAGTCAACGTGAGCCCAAGCTTCGAAGTAAGGCCCTGATTATCCTTGCAAAACGAGAGGCGTGCAGCAGCTCCATGAGGCCTTCATCGTTGTTCTGCTTTAGTTTCAAGGTAGTAAGCTTTTCAACACTCCTAGGGGCCTTGCTTCAGCACCCGTTTCAGTACCAGAAGACTGCGTAGAACCAGGAAGCTCTGCTCCTGCGTGTATGCTGCGTGTCAACCTAGAAATTAGAGACTGATGGCACAAGGCTAGTTTTCCCATTATGAAGCTCCGTTGATGCGGCCCCGAAGCTACCTGAAAAGCACTGTTGTTACCGTGCTTTTACTTACAGCCGGCATGGCTCATAGAAGAAAATGAGTTTTCTCGAAAGAAACCTTGTGCTTCCAGTTCCTAGTTGGAAGCTCACCCTGCTCTGCTCTATACCAAACGTGAAAGTCAATGTGAGCACTAGCCTCGAAGTAAGGCCCTGATTATGCTGGCAAAACGGGAGGCGTGCAGCAGCTCCATGAGGCCTTCATCGCTGTTCTGCTTTAGTTGCACGGTAGTAAGCTTTCCAAGACTCCTAGGGACTTTGCTTAAGCAACCGTTTCGGTACCAGAACACTGCGTAGAGACAGTAAGCTCTGGTCCTGCGTGTATGCTGCGTGTCAACCTAGAAATTGGAGACTGATGGCATAAGGCTTCTTTTCCCATTATGAAAGCTCCGTTCATGCGGCATCGAAGCTACCTGAAAAGCATTGTTGTTGCCGGGGTTTTCTTCACTGCCGGCATGGTTCTGAGAAGAAAATGAGTTTTCTCCTAAGAAACCTTGGGTTTCCAGTTCCTTGTTGGAAGCTCACCCTGCTCTGCGCTATACCTAAAGTGAAAGTCAACGTGAGCCCAAGCTTCGAAGTAGGACCTGATTACCCTTGTAAAACGAGAGGCGTGCAGCAGCTCCATGAGGCCTTCATCGTTGTTCTGCTTTAGTTTCAAGGTAGTAAGCTTTTCAACACTCCTAGGGGCCTTGCTTCAGCACCCGTTTCAGTACCAGAACACTGCGTAGAACAAGGAAGCTCTGCTCCTGCGTGTATGCTGCGTGTCAACCTAGAAATTAGAGACTGATGGCACAACGCTTGTTTTCCCGTTTTGAAAGCTCCATTCATGCGGCCTCGAAGCTACCTGAAAAGCACTGTTGTTACCGTGCTTTTACTTACAGCCGGCATGGCTCATAGAAGAAAATGAGTTTTCTCGAAAGAAACCTTGTGCTTCCAGTTCCTAGTTGGAAGCTCACCGTGCTCTGCTCTATACCAAACGTGAAAGTCAATGTGAGCACTAGCCTCGAAGTAAGGCCCAGATTATCCTGGCAAAACGGGAGGCGTGCAGCAGCTCCATGAGGCCTTCATCGCTGTTCTGCTTTAGTTTCACGGTAGTAAGCTTTCCACGACTCCTAGGGTCTTTGCTTAAGCAACCGTTTCGTTACCAGAACACTGCGTAGAGACAGTAAGCTCTGGTCCTGCGTGTATGCTGCGTGTCAACCTAGAAATTGGAGACTGATGGCATAAGGCTTCTTTTCCCATTATGAAAGCTCCGTTCATGCGGCCTCGAAGCTACCTGAAAAGCATTGTTGTTGCCGGGGTTTTCCTCACTGCCGGCATGGTTCTGAGAAGAAAATGAGTTTTCTCCTAAGAAACCTTGGGTTTCCAGTTCCTTGTTGGAAGCTCACCCTGCTCTGCTCTATACCTAAAGTGAAAATCAACGTGAGCCCAAGCTTCGAAGTAAGGCCCTGATTATCCTTGCAAAACGAGAGGCGTGCAGCAGCTCCATGAGGCCTTCATCGTTGTTCTGCTTTAGTGTCAAGGTAGTAAGCTTTTCAACACTCCTAGGGGCCTTGCTTCAGCACCCGTTTCAGTACCAGAAGACTGCGTAGAACCAGGAAGCTCTGCTCCTGCGTGTATGCTGCGTGTCAACCTAGAAATTAGAGACTGATGGCACAAGGCTAGTTTTCCCATTATGAAAGCTCCGTTGATGCGGCCCCGAAGCTACCTGAAAAGCACTGTTGTTACCGTGCTTTTACTTACAGCCGGCATGGCTCATAGAAGAAAATGAGTTTTCTCGAAAGAAACCTTGTGCTTCCAGTTCCTAGTTGGAAGCTCACCGTGCTCTGCTCTATACCAAACGTGAAAGTCAATGTGAGCACTAGCCTCGAAGTAAGGCCCTGATTATCCTGGCAAAACGGGAGGCGTGCAGCAGCTCCATGAGGCCTTCATCGCTGTTCTGCTTTAGTTTCACGGTAGTAAGCTTTCCAAGACTCCTAGGGACTTTGCTTAAGCAACCGTTTCGGTACCAGAACACTGCGTAGAGACAGTAAGCTCTGGTCCTGCGTGTATGCTGCGTGTCAACCTAGAAATTGGAGACTGATGGCATAAGGCTTCTTTTCCCATTATGAAAGCTCCGTTCATGCGGCCTCGAAGCTACCTGAAAAGCATTGTTGTTGCCGGGGTTTTCCTCACTGCCGGCATGGTTCTGAGAAGAAAATGAGTTTTCTCCTAAGAAACCTTGGGTTTCCAGTTCCTTGTTGGAAGCTCACCCTGCTCTGCTCTATAACTAAAGTGAAAGTCAACGTGAGCCCAAGCTTCGAAGTAAGGCCCTGATTATCCTTGCAAAACGAGAGGCGTGCAGCAGCTCCATGAGGCCTTCATCGTTGTTCTGCTTTAGTGTCAAGGTAGTAAGCTTTTCAACACTCCTAGGGGCCTTGCTTCAGCACCCGTTTCAGTACCAGAACACTGCGTAGAACCAGGAAGCTCTGCTCCTGCGTGTATGCTGCGTGTCAACCTAGAAATTAGAGACTGATGGCACAAGGCTAGTTTTCCCATTATGAAAGCTCCGTTGATGCGGCCCCGAAGCTACCTGAAAAACACTGTTGTTACCGTGCTTTTACTTACAGCCGGCATGGCTCATAGAAGAAAATGAGTTTTCTCGAAAGAAACCTTGTGCTTCCAGTTCCTAGTTGGAAGCTCACCCTGCTCTGCTCTATACCAAACGTGAAAGTCAATGTGAGCAGTAGCCTCGAAGTAAGGCCCTGATTATCCTGGCAAAACGGGAGGCGTGCAGCAGCTCCATGAGGCCTTCATCGCTGTTCTGCTTTAGTTTCACGGTAGTAAGCTTTCCAAGACTCCTAGGGACTTTGCTTAAGCAACCGTTTCGGTACCAGAACACTGCGTAGAGACAGTAAGCTCTGGTCCTGCGTGTATGCTGCGTGTCAACCTAGAAATTGGAGACTGATGGCATAAGGCTTCTTTTCCCATTATGAAAGCTCCGTTCATGCGGCCTCGAAGCTACCTGAAAAGCATTGTTGTTGCCGGGGTTTTCCTCACTGCCGGCATGGTTCTGAGAAGAAAATGAGTTTTCTCCTAAGAAACCTTGGGTTTCCAGTTCCTTGTTGGAAGCTCACCCTGCTCTGCTCTATACCTAAAGTGAAAGTCAACGTGAGCCCAAGCTTCGAAGTAAGGCCCTGATTATCCTTGCAAAACGAGAGGCGTGCAGCAGCTCCATGAGGCCTTCATCGTTGTTCTGCTTTAGTTTCAAGGTAGTAAGCTTTTCAACACTCCTAGGGGCCTTGCTTCAGCACCCGTTTCAGTACCAGAAGACTGCGTAGAACCAGGAAGCTCTGCTCCTGCGTGTATGCTGCGTGTCAACCTAGAAATTAGAGACTGATGGCACAAGGCTAGTTTTCCCATTATGAAGCTCCGTTGATGCGGCCCCGAAGCTACCTGAAAAGCACTGTTGTTACCGTGCTTTTACTTACAGCCGGCATGGCTCATAGAAGAAAATGAGTTTTCTCGAAAGAAACCTTGTGCTTCCAGTTCCTAGTTGGAAGCTCACCCTGCTCTGCTCTATACCAAACGTGAAAGTCAATGTGAGCACTAGCCTCGAAGTAAGGCCCTGAT
The DNA here is from genome assembly GCF_028564815.1 of Eubalaena glacialis. Classification (NCBI taxonomy): domain Eukaryota; kingdom Metazoa; phylum Chordata; class Mammalia; order Artiodactyla; family Balaenidae; genus Eubalaena; species Eubalaena glacialis. Next base: position 82,864,308 of record NC_083726.1, on the reverse strand, counting down.
TATGCTGGCAAAACGGGAGGCGTGCAGCAGCTCCATGAGGCCTTCATCGCTGTTCTGCTTTAGTTGCACGGTAGTAAGCTTTCCAAGACTCCTAGGGACTTTGCTTAAGCAACCGTTTCGGTACCAGAACACTGCGTAGAGACAGTAAGCTCTGGTCCTGCGTGTATGCTGCGTGTCAACCTAGAAATTGGAGACTGATGGCATAAGGCTTCTTTTCCCATTATGAAAGCTCCGTTCATGCGGCCTCGAAGCTACCTGAAAAGCATTGTTGTTGCCGGGGTTTTCTTCACTGCCGGCATGGTTCTGAGAAGAAAATGAGTTTTCTCCTAAGAAACCTTGGGTTTCCAGTTCCTTGTTGGAAGCTCACCCTGCTCTGCGCTATACCTAAAGTGAAAGTCAACGTGAGCCCAAGCTTCGAAGTAGGACCTGATTACCCTTGTAAAACGAGAGGCGTGCAGCAGCTCCATGAGGCCTTCATCGTTGTTCTGCTTTAGTTTCAAGGTAGTAAGCTTTTCAACACTCCTAGGGGCCTTGCTTCAGCACCCGTTTCAGTACCAGAACACTGCGTAGAACCAGGAAGCTCTGCTCCTGCGTGTATGCTGCGTGTCAACCTAGAAATTAGAGACTGATGGCACAACGCTTGTTTTCCCGTTTTGAAAGCTCCATTCATGCGGCCTCGAAGCTACCTGAAAAGCACTGTTGTTACCGTGCTTTTACTTACAGCCGGCATGGCTCATAGAAGAAAATGAGTTTTCTCGAAAGAAACCTTGTGCTTCCAGTTCCTAGTTGGAAGCTCACCGTGCTCTGCTCTATACCAAACGTGAAAGTCAATGTGAGCACTAGCCTCGAAGTAAGGCCCAGATTATCCTGGCAAAACGGGAGGCGTGCAGCAGCTCCATGAGGCCTTCATCGCTGTTCTGCTTTAGTTTCACGGTAGTAAGCTTTCCACGACTCCTAGGGTCTTTGCTTAAGCAACCGTTTCGTTACCAGAACACTGCGTAGAGACAGTAAGCTCTGGTCCTGCGTGTATGCTGCGTGTCAACCTAGAAATTGGAGACTGATGGCATAAGGCTTCTTTTCCCATTATGAAAGCTCCGTTCATGCGGCCTCGAAGCTACCTGAAAAGCATTGTTGTTGCCGGGGTTTTCCTCACTGCCGGCATGGTTCTGAGAAGAAAATGAGTTTTCTCCTAAGAAACCTTGGGTTTCCAGTTCCTTGTTGGAAGCTCACCCTGCTCTGCTCTATACCTAAAGTGAAAATCAACGTGAGCCCAAGCTTCGAAGTAAGGCCCTGATTATCCTTGCAAAACGAGAGGCGTGCAGCAGCTCCATGAGGCCTTCATCGTTGTTCTGCTTTAGTGTCAAGGTAGTAAGCTTTTCAACACTCCTAGGGGCCTTGCTTCAGCACCCGTTTCAGTACCAGAAGACTGCGTAGAACCAGGAAGCTCTGCTCCTGCGTGTATGCTGCGTGTCAACCTAGAAATTAGAGACTGATGGCACAAGGCTAGTTTTCCCATTATGAAAGCTCCGTTGATGCGGCCCCGAAGCTACCTGAAAAGCACTGTTGTTACCGTGCTTTTACTTACAGCTGGCATGGCTCATAGAAGAAAATGAGTTTTCTCGAAAGAAACCTTGTGCTTCCAGTTCCTAGTTGGAAGCTCACCGTGCTCTGCTCTATACCAAACGTGAAAGTCAATGTGAGCACTAGCCTCGAAGTAAGGCCCTGATTATCCTGGCAAAACGGGAGGCGTGCAGCAGCTCCATGAGGCCTTCATCGCTGTTCTGCTTTAGTTTCACGGTAGTAAGCTTTCCAAGACTCCTAGGGACTTTGCTTAAGCAACCGTTTCGGTACCAGAACACTGCGTAGAGACAGTAAGCTCTGGTCCTGCGTGTATGCTGCGTGTCAACCTAGAAATTGGAGACTGATGGCATAAGGCTTCTTTTCCCATTATGAAAGCTCCGTTCATGCGGCCTCGAAGCTACCTGAAAAGCATTGTTGTTGCCGGGGTTTTCCTCACTGCCGGCATGGTTCTGAGAAGAAAATGAGTTTTCTCCTAAGAAACCTTGGGTTTCCAGTTCCTTGTTGGAAGCTCACCCTGCTCTGCTCTATACCTAAAGTGAAAGTCAACGTGAGCCCAAGCTTCGAAGTAAGGCCCTGATTATCCTTGCAAAACGAGAGGCGTGCAGCAGCTCCATGAGGCCTTCATCGTTGTTCTGCTTTAGTGTCAAGGTAGTAAGCTTTTCAACACTCCTAGGGGCCTTGCTTCAGCACCCGTTTCAGTACCAGAACACTGCGTAGAACCAGGAAGCTCTGCTCCTGCGTGTATGCTGCGTGTCAACCTAGAAATTAGAGACTGATGGCACAAGGCTAGTTTTCCCATTATGAAAGCTCCGTTGATGCGGCCCCGAAGCTACCTGAAAAACACTGTTGTTACCGTGCTTTTACTTACAGCCGGCATGGCTCATAGAAGAAAATGAGTTTTCTCGAAAGAAACCTTGTGCTTCCAGTTCCTAGTTGGAAGCTCACCCTGCTCTGCTCTATACCAAACGTGAAAGTCAATGTGAGCACTAGCCTCGAAGTAAGGCCCTGATTGTGCTGGCAAAACGGGAGGCGTGCAGCAGCTCCATGAGGCCTTCATCGCTGTTCTGCTTTAGTTTCACGGTAGTAAGCTTTCCAAGACTCCTAGGGACTTTGCTTAAGCAACCGTTTCGGTACCAGAACACTGCGTAGAGACAGTAAGCTCTGGTCCTGCGTGTATGCTGCGTGTCAACCTAGAAATTGGAGACTGATGGCATAAGGCTTCTTTTCCCATTATGAAAGCTCCGTTCATGCGGCCTCGAAGCTACCTGAAAAGCATTGTTGTTGCCGGGGTTTTCCTCACTGCCGGCATGGTTCTGAGAAGAAAATGAGTTTTCTCCTAAGAAACCTTGGGTTTCCAGTTCCTTGTTGGAAGCTCACCCTGCTCTGCTCTATACCTAAAGTGAAAGTCAACGTGAGCCCAAGCTTCGAAGTAAGGCCCTGATTATCCTTGCAAAACGAGAGGCGTGCAGCAGCTCCATGAGGCCTTCATCGTTGTTCTGCTTTAGTTTCAAGGTAGTAAGCTTTTCAACACTCCTAGGGGCCTTGATTCAGCACCCGTTTCAGTACCAGAAGACTGCGTAGAACCAGGAAGCTCTGCTCCTGCGTGTATGCTGCGTGTCAACCTAGAAATTAGAGACTGATGGCACAAGGCTAGTTTTCCCATTATGAAGCTCCGTTGATGCGGCCCCGAAGCTACCTGAAAAGCACTGTTGTTACCGTGCTTTTACTTACAGCCGGCATGGCTCATAGAAGAAAATGAGTTTTCTCGAAAGAAACCTTGTGCTTCCAGTTCCTAGTTGGAAGCTCACCGTGCTCTGCTCTATACCAAACGTGAAAGTCAATGTGAGCACTAGCCTCGAAGTAAGGCCCTGATTATCCTGGCAAAACGGGAGGCGTGCAGCAGCTCCATGAGGCCTTCATCGCTGTTCTGCTTTAGTTTCACGGTAGTAAGCTTTCCAAGACTCCTAGGGACTTTGCTTAAGCAACCGTTTCGGTACCAGAACACTGCGTAGAGACAGTAAGCTCTAGTCCTGCGTGTATGCTGCGTGTCAACCTAGAAATTGGAGACTGATGGCATAAGGCTTCTTTTCCCATTATGAAAGCTCCGTTCATGCGGCCTCGAAGCTACCTGAAAAGCATTGTTGTTGCCGGGGTTTTCCTCACTGCCGGCATGGTTCTGAGAAGAAAATGAGTTTTCTCCTAAGAAACCTTGGGTTTCCAGTTCCTTGTTGGAAGCTCACCCTGCTCTGCTCTATACCTAAAGTGAAAGTCAACGTGAGCCCAAGCTTCGAAGTAAGGCCCTGATTATCCTTGCAAAACGAGAGGCGTGCAGCAGCTCCATGAGGCCTTCATCGTTGTTCTGCTTTAGTGTCAAGGTAGTAAGCTTTTCAACACTCCTAGGGGCCTTGCTTCAGCACCCGTTTCAGTACCAGAACACTGCGTAGAACCAGGAAGCTCTGCTCCTGCGTGTATGCTGCGTGTCAACCTAGAAATTAGAGACTGATGGCACAAGGCTAGTTTTCCCATTATGAAAGCTCCGTTGATGCGGCCCCGAAGCTACCTGAAAAACACTGTTGTTACCGTGCTTTTACTTACAGCCGGCATGGCTCATAGAAGAAAATGAGTTTTCTCGAAAGAAACCTTGTGCTTCCAGTTCCTAGTTGGAAGCTCACCCTGCTCTGCTCTATACCAAACGTGAAAGTCAATGTGAGCACTAGCCTCGAAGTAAGGCCCTGATTGTGCTGGCAAAACGGGAGGCGTGCAGCAGCTCCATGAGGCCTTCATCGCTGTTCTGCTTTAGTTTCACGGTAGTAAGCTTTCCAAGACTCCTAGGGACTTTGCTTAAGCAACCGTTTCGGTACCAGAACACTGCGTAGAGACAGTAAGCTCTGGTCCTGCGTGTATGCTGCGTGTCAACCTAGAAATTGGAGACTGATGGCATAAGGCTTCTTTTCCCATTATGAAAGCTCCGTTCATGCGGCCTCGAAGCTACCTGAAAAGCATTGTTGTTGCCGGGGTTTTCCTCACTGCCGGCATGGTTCTGAGAAGAAAATGAGTTTTCTCCTAAGAAACCTTGGGTTTCCAGTTCCTTGTTGGAAGCTCACCCTGCTCTGCTCTATACCTAAAGTGAAAGTCAACGTGAGCCCAAGCTTCGAAGTAAGGCCCTGATTATCCTTGCAAAACGAGAGGCGTGCAGCGGCTCCATGAGGCCTTCATCGTTGTTCTGCTTTAGTGTCAAGGTAGTAAGCTTTTCAACACTCCTAGGGGCCTTGCTTCAGCACCCGTTTCAGTACCAGAACACTGCGTAGAACCAGGAAGCCCTGCTCCTGCGTGTATGCTGCGTGTCAACCTAGAAATTAGAGACTGATGGCACAAGGCTAGTTTTCCCATTATGAAAGCTCCGTTGATGCGGCCCCGAAGCTACCTGAAAAGCACTGTTGTTACCGTGCTTTTACTTACAGCCGGCATGGCTCATAGAAGAAAATGAGTTTTCTCGAAAGAAACCTTGTGCTTCCAGTTCCTAGTTGGAAGCTCACCCTGCTCTGCTCTATACCAAACGTGAAAGTCAATGTGAGCACTAGCCTCGAAGTAAGGCCCAGATTATCCTGGCAAAACGGGAGGCGTGCAGCAGCTCCATGAGGCCTTCATCGCTGTTCTGCTTTAGTTTCACGGTAGTAAGCTTTCCACGACTCCTAGGGACTTTGCTTAAGCAACCGTTTCGTTACCAGAACACTGCGTAGAGACAGTAAGCTCTGGTCCTGCGTGTATGCTGCGTGTCAACCTAGAAATTGGAGACTGATGGCATAAGGCTTCTTTTCCCATTATGAAAGCTCCGTTCATGCGGCCTCGAAGCTACCTGAAAAGCATTGTTGTTGCCGGGGTTTTCCTCACTGCCGGCATGGTTCTGAGAAGAAAATGAGTTTTCTCCTAAGAAACCTTGGGTTTCCAGTTCCTTGTTGGAAGCTCACCCTGCTCTGCTCTATACCTAAAGTGAAAGTCAACGTGAGCCCAAGCTTCGAAGTAAGGCCCTGATTATCCTTGCAAAACGAGAGGCGTGCAGCAGCTCCATGAGGCCTTCATCGTTGTTCTGCTTTAGTGTCAAGGTAGTAAGCTTTTCAACACTCCTAGGGGCCTTGCTTCAGCACCCGTTTCAGTACCAGAAGACTGCGTAGAACCAGGAAGCTCTGCTCCTGCGTGTATGCTGCGTGTCAACCTAGAAATTAGAGACTGATGGCACAAGGCTAGTTTTCCCATTATGAAAGCTCCGTTGATGCGGCCCCGAAGCTACCTGAAAAGCACTGTTGTTACCGTGCTTTTACTTACAGCCGGCATGGCTCATAGAAGAAAATGAGTTTTCTCGAAAGAAACCTTGTGCTTCCAGTTCCTAGTTGGAAGCTCACCCTGCTCTGCTCTATACCAAACGTGAAAGTCAATGTGAGCACTAGCCTCGAAGTAAGGCCCTGATTATGCTGGCAAAACGGGAGGCGTGCAGCAGCTCCATGAGGCCTTCATCGCTGTTCTGCTTTAGTTTCACGGTAGTAAGCTTTCCAAGACTCCTAGGGACTTTGCTTAAGCAACCGTTTCGGTACCAGAACACTGCGTAGAGACAGTAAGCTCTGGTCCTGCGTGTATGCTGCGTGTCAACCTAGAAATTGGAGACTGATGGCATAAGGCTTCTTTTCCCATTATGAAAGCTCCGTTCATGCGGCCTCGAAGCTACCTGAAAAGCATTGTTGTTGCCGGGGTTTTCCTCACTGCCGGCATGGTTCTGAGAAGAAAATGAGTTTTCTCCTAAGAAACCTTGGGTTTCCAGTTCCTTGTTGGAAGCTCACCCTGCTCTGCTCTATACCTAAAGTGAAAGTCAACGTGAGCCCAAGCTTCGAAGTAAGGCCCTGATTATCCTTGCAAAACGAGAGGCGTGCAGCAGCTCCATGAGGCCTTCATCGTTGTTCTGCTTTAGTGTCAAGGTAGTAAGCTTTTCAACACTCCTAGGGGCCTTGCTTCAGCACCCGTTTCAGTACCAGAACACTGCGTAGAACCAGGAAGCTCTGCTCCTGCGTGTATGCTGCGTGTCAACCTAGAAATTAGAGACTGATGGCACAAGGCTAGTTTTCCCATTATGAAAGCTCCGTTGATGCGGCCCCGAAGCTACCTGAAAAGCACTGTTGTTACCGTGCTTTTACTTACAGCCGGCATGGCTCATAGAAGAAAATGAGTTTTCTCGAAAGAAACCTTGTGCTTCCAGTTCCTAGTTGGAAGCTCACCCTGCTCTGCTCTATACCAAACGTGAAAGTCAATGTGAGCAGTAGCCTCGAAGTAAGGCCCTGATTATCCTGGCAAAACGGGAGGCGTGCAGCAGCTCCATGAGGCCTTCATCGCTGTTCTGCTTTAGTTTCACGGTAGTAAGCTTTCCAAGACTCCTAGGGACTTTGCTTAAGCAACCGTTTCGGTACCAGAACACTGCGTAGAGACAGTAAGCTCTGGTCCTGCGTGTATGCTGCGTGTCAACCTAGAAATTGGAGACTGATGGCATAAGGCTTCTTTTCCCATTATGAAAGCTCCGTTCATGCGGCCTCGAAGCTACCTGAAAAGCATTGTTGTTGCCGGGGTTTTCCTCACTGCCGGCATGGTTCTGAGAAGAAAATGAGTTTTCTCCTAAGAAACCTTGGGTTTCCAGTTCCTTGTTGGAAGCTCACCCTGCTCTGCTCTATACCTAAAGTGAAAGTCAACGTGAGCCCAAGCTTCGAAGTAAGGCCCTGATTATCCTTGCAAAACGAGAGGCGTGCAGCAGCTCCATGAGGCCTTCATCGTTGTTCTGCTTTAGTGTCAAGGTAGTAAGCTTTTCAACACTCCTAGGGGCCTTGCTTCAGCACCCGTTTCAGTACCAGAACACTGCGTAGAACCAGGAAGCTCTGCTCCTGCGTGTATGCTGCGTGTCAACCTAGAAATTAGAGACTGATGGCACAAGGCTAGTTTTCCCATTATGAAGCTCCGTTGATGCGGCCCCGAAGCTACCTGAAAAGCACTGTTGTTACCGTGCTTTTACTTACAGCCGGCATGGCTCATAGAAGAAAATGAGTTTTCTCGAAAGAAACCTTGTGCTTCCAGTTCCTAGTTGGAAGCTCACCCTGCTCTGCTCTATACCAAACGTGAAAGTCAATGTGAGCACTAGCCTCGAAGTAAGGCCCTGATTATGCTGGCAAAACGGGAGGCGTGCAGCAGCTCCATGAGGCCTTCATCGCTGTTCTGCTTTAGTTGCACGGTAGTAAGCTTTCCAAGACTCCTAGGGACTTTGCTTAAGCAACCGTTTCGGTACCAGAACACTGCGTAGAGACAGTAAGCTCTGGTCCTGCGTGTATGCTGCGTGTCAACCTAGAAATTGGAGACTGATGGCATAAGGCTTCTTTTCCCATTATGAAAGCTCCGTTCATGCGGCCGCGAAGCTACCTGAAAAGCATTGTTGTTGCCGGGGTTTTCCTCACTGCCGGCATGGTTCTGAGAAGAAAATGAGTTTTCTCCTAAGAAACCTTGGGTTTCCAGTTCCTTGTTGGAAGCTCACCCTGCTCTGCGCTATACCTAAAGTGAAAGTCAACGTGAGCCCAAGCTTCGAAGTAGGCCCTGATTACCCTTGTAAAACGAGAGGCGTGCAGCAGCTCCATGAGGCCTTCATCGTTGTTCTGCTTTAGTTTCAAGGTAGTAAGCTTTTCAACACTCCTAGGAGCCTTGCTTCAGCACCCGTTTCAGTACCAGAACACTGCGTAGAACCAGGAAGCTCTGCTCCTGCGTGTATGCTGCGTGTCAACCTAGAAATTAGAGACTGATGGCACAACGCTTGTTTTCCCGTTTTGAAAGCTCCATTCATGCGGCCTCGAAGCTACCTGAAAAGCACTGTTGTTACCGTGCTTTTACTTACAGCCGGCATGGCACATAGAAGAAAATGAGTTTTCTCGAAAGAAACCTTGTGCTTCCAGTTCCTAGTTGGAAGCTCACCCTGCTCTGCTCTATACCAAACGTGAAAGTCAATGTGAGCAGTAGCCTCGAAGTAAGGCCCTGATTATCCTGGCAAAACGGGAGGCGTGCAGCAGCTCCATGAGGCCTTCATCGCTGTTCTGCTTTAGTTTCACGGTAGTAAGCTTTCCAAGACTCCTAGGGACTTTGCTTAAGCAACCGTTTCGGTACCAGAACACTGCGTAGAGACAGTAAGCTCTGGTCCTGCGTGTATGCTGCGTGTCAACCTAGAAATTGGAGACTGATGGCATAAGGCTTCTTTTCCCATTATGAAAGCTCCGTTCATGCGGCCTCGAAGCTACCTGAAAAGCATTGTTGTTGCCGGGGTTTTCCTCACTGCCGGCATGGTTCTGAGAAGAAAATGAGTTTTCTCCTAAGAAACCTTGGGTTTCCAGTTCCTTGTTGGAAGCTCACCCTGCTCTGCTCTATACCTAAAGTGAAAGTCAACGTGAGCCCAAGCTTCGAAGTAAGGCCCTGATTATCCTTGCAAAACGAGAGGCGTGCAGCGGCTCCATGAGGCCTTCATCGTTGTTCTGCTTTAGTGTCAAGGTAGTAAGCTTTTCAACACTCCTAGGGGCCTTGCTTCAGCACCCGTTTCAGTACCAGAACACTGCGTAGAACCAGGAAGCCCTGCTCCTGCGTGTATGCTGCGTGTCAACCTAGAAATTAGAGACTGATGGCACAAGGCTAGTTTTCCCATTATGAAAGCTCCGTTGATGCGGCCCCGAAGCTACCTGAAAAGCACTGTTGTTACCGTGCTTTTACTTACAGCCGGCATGGCACATAGAAGAAAATGACTTTTCTCGAAAGAAACCTTGTGCTTCCAGTTCCTAGTTGGAAGCTCACCCTGCTCTGCTCTATACCAAACGTGAAAGTCAATGTGAGCACTAGCCTCGAAGTAAGGCCCTGATTATCCTGGCAAAACGGGAGGCGTGCAGCAGCTCCATGAGGCCTTCATCGCTGTTCTGCTTTAGTTTCACGGTAGTAAGCTTTCCAAGACTCCTAGGGACTTTGCTTAAGCAACCGTTTCGGTACCAGAACACTGCGTAGAGACAGTAAGCTCTGGTCCTGCGTGTATGCTGCGTGTCAACCTAGAAATTAGAGACTGATGGCACAAGGCTAGTTTTCCCATTATGAAGCTCCGTTGATGCGGCCCCGAAGCTACCTGAAAAGCACTGTTGTTACCGTGCTTTTACTTACAGCCGGCATGGCTCATAGAAGAAAATGAGTTTTCTCGAAAGAAACCTTGTGCTTCCAGTTCCTAGTTGGAAGCTCACCCTGCTCTGCTCTATACCAAACGTGAAAGTCAATGTGAGCACTAGCCTCGAAGTAAGGCCCTGATTATGCTGGCAAAACGGGAGGCGTGCAGCAGCTCCATGAGGCCTTCATCGCTGTTCTGCTTTAGTTGCACGGTAGTAAGCTTTCCAAGACTCCTAGGGACTTTGCTTAAGCAACCGTTTCGGTACCAGAACACTGCGTAGAGACAGTAAGCTCTGGTCCTGCGTGTATGCTGCGTGTCAACCTAGAAATTGGAGACTGATGGCATAAGGCTTCTTTTCCCATTATGAAAGCTCCGTTCATGCGGCCGCGAAGCTACCTGAAAAGCATTGTTGTTGCCGGGGTTTTCCTCACTGCCGGCATGGTTCTGAGAAGAAAATGAGTTTTCTCCTAAGAAACCTTGGGTTTCCAGTTCCTTGTTGGAAGCTCACCCTGCTCTGCGCTATACCTAAAGTGAAAGTCAACGTGAGCCCAAGCTTCGAAGTAGGCCCTGATTACCCTTGTAAAACGAGAGGCGTGCAGCAGCTCCATGAGGCCTTCATCGTTGTTCTGCTTTAGTTTCAAGGTAGTAAGCTTTTCAACACTCCTAGGAGCCTTGCTTCAGCACCCGTTTCAGTACCAGAACACTGCGTAGAACCAGGAAGCTCTGCTCCTGCGTGTATGCTGCGTGTCAACCTAGAAATTAGAGACTGATGGCACAACGCTTGTTTTCCCGTTTTGAAAGCTCCATTCATGCGGCCTCGAAGCTACCTGAAAAGCACTGTTGTTACCGTGCTTTTACTTACAGCCGGCATGGCACATAGAAGAAAATGAGTTTTCTCGAAAGAAACCTTGTGCTTCCAGTTCCTAGTTGGAAGCTCACCGTGCTCTGCTCTATACCAAACGTGAAAGTCAATGTGAGCACTAGCCTCGAAGTAAGGCCCTGATTATGCTGGCAAAACGGGAGGCGTGCAGCAGCTCCATGAGGCCTTCATCGCTGTTCTGCTTTAGTTTCACGGTAGTAAGCTTTCCAAGACTCCTAGGGACTTTGCTTAAGCAACCGTTTCGGTACCAGAACACTGCGTAGAGACAGTAAGCTCTGGTCCTGCGTGTATGCTGCGTGTCAACCTAGAAACTGGAGACTGATGGCATAAGGCTTCTTTTCCCATTATGAAAGCTCCGTTCATGCGGCCTCGAAGCTACCTGAAAAGCATTGTTGTTGCCGGGGTTTTCCTCACTGCCGGCATGGTTCTGAGAAGAAAATGAGTTTTCTCCTAAGAAACCTTGGGTTTCCAGTTCCTTGTTGGAAGCTCACCCTGCTCTGCTCTATACCTAAAGTGAAAGTCAACGTGAGCCCAAGCTTCGAAGTAAGGCCCTGATTATCCTTGCAAAACGAGAGGCGTGCAGCAGCTCCATGAGGCCTTCATCGTTGTTCTGCTTTAGTGTCAAGGTAGTAAGCTTTTCAACACTCCTAGGGGCCTTGCTTCAGCACCCGTTTCAGTACCAGAAGACTGCGTAGAACCAGGAAGCTCTGCTCCTGCGTGTATGCTGCGTGTCAACCTAGAAATTAGAGACTGATGGCACAAGGCTAGTTTTCCCATTATGAAAGCTCCGTTGATGCGGCCCCGAAGCTACCTGAAAAGCACTGTTGTTACCGTGCTTTTACTTACAGCCGGCATGGCTCATAGAAGAAAATGAGTTTTCTCGAAAGAAACCTTGTGCTTCCAGTTCCTAGTTGGAAGCTCACCCTGCTCTGCTCTATACCAAACTTGAAAGTCAATGTGAGCACTAGCCTCGAAGTAAGGCCCTGATTATCCTGGCAAAACGGGAGGCGTGCAGCAGCTCCATGAGGCCTTCATCGCTGTTCTGCTTTAGTTTCACGGTAGTAAGCTTTCCAAGACTCCTAGGGACTTTGCTTAAGCAACCGTTTCGGTACCAGAACACTGCGTAGAGACAGTAAGCTCTGGTCCTGCGTGTATGCTGCGTGTCAACCTAGAAATTGGAGACTGATGGCATAAGGCTTCTTTTCCCATTATGAAAGCTCCGTTCATGCGGCCTCGAAGCTACCTGAAAAGCATTGTTGTTGCCGGGGTTTTCCTCACTGCCGGCATGGTTCTGAGAAGAAAATGAGTTTTCTCCTAAGAAACCTTGGGTTTCCAGTTCCTTGTTGGAAGCTCACCCTGCTCTGCTCTATAACTAAAGTGAAAGTCAACGTGAGCCCAAGCTTCGAAGTAAGGCCCTGATTATCCTTGCAAAACGAGAGGCGTGCAGCAGCTCCATGAGGCCTTCATCGTTGTTCTGCTTTAGTGTCAAGGTAGTAAGCTTTTCAACACTCCTAGGGGCCTTGCTTCAGCACCCGTTTCAGTACCAGAACACTGCGTAGAACCAGGAAGCTCTGCTCCTGCGTGTATGCTGCGTGTCAACCTAGAAATTAGAGACTGATGGCACAAGGCTAGTTTTCCCATTATGAAAGCTCCGTTGATGCGGCCCCGAAGCTACCTGAAAAACACTGTTGTTACCGTGCTTTTACTTACAGCCGGCATGGCTCATAGAAGAAAATGAGTTTTCTCGAAAGAAACCTTGTGCTTCCAGTTCCTAGTTGGAAGCTCACCCTGCTCTGCTCTATACCAAACGTGAAAGTCAATGTGAGCAGTAGCCTCGAAGTAAGGCCCTGATTATCCTGGCAAAACGGGAGGCGTGCAGCAGCTCCATGAGGCCTTCATCGCTGTTCTGCTTTAGTTTCACGGTAGTAAGCTTTCCAAGACTCCTAGGGACTTTGCTTAAGCAACCGTTTCGGTACCAGAACACTGCGTAGAGACAGTAAGCTCTGGTCCTGCGTGTATGCTGCGTGTCAACCTAGAAATTGGAGACTGATGGCATAAGGCTTCTTTTCCCATTATGAAAGCTCCGTTCATGCGGCCTCGAAGCTACCTGAAAAGCATTGTTGTTGCCGGGGTTTTCCTCACTGCCGGCATGGTTCTGAGAAGAAAATGAGTTTTCTCCTAAGAAACCTTGGGTTTCCAGTTCCTTGTTGGAAGCTCACCCTGCTCTGCTCTATACCTAAAGTGAAAGTCAACGTGAGCCCAAGCTTCGAAGTAAGGCCCTGATTATCCTTGCAAAACGAGAGGCGTGCAGCAGCTCCATGAGGCCTTCATCGTTGTTCTGCTTTAGTGTCAAGGTAGTAAGCTTTTCAACACTCATAGGGGCCTTGCTTCAGCACCCGTTTCAGTACCAGAAGACTGCGTAGAACCAGGAAGCTCTGCTCCTGCGTGTATGCTGCGTGTCAACCTAGAAATTAGAGACTGATGGCACAAGGCTAGTTTTCCCATTATGAAAGCTCCGTTGATGCGGCCCCGAAGCTACCTGAAAAGCACTGTTGTTACCGTGCTTTTACTTACAGCCGGCATGGCTCATAGAAGAAAATGAGTTTTCTCGAAAGAAACCTTGTGCTTCCAGTTCCTAGTTGGAAGCTCACCCTGCTCTGCTCTATACCAAACGTGAAAGTCAATGTGAGCACTAGCCTCGAAGTAAGGCCCTGATTATGCTGGCAAAACGGGAGGCGTGCAGCAGCTCCATGAGGCCTTCATCGCTGTTCTGCTTTAGTTTCACGGTAGTAAGCTTTCCAAGACTCCTAGGGACTTTGCTTAAGCAACCGTTTCGGTACCAGAACACTGCGTAGAGACAGTAAGCTCTGGTCCTGCGTGTATGCTGCGTGTCAACCTAGAAATTGGAGACTGATGGCATAAGGCTTCTTTTCCCATTATGAAAGCTCCGTTCATGCGGCCTCGAAGCTACCTGAAAAGCATTGTTGTTGCCGGGGTTTTCCTCACTGCCGGCATGGTTCTGAGAAGAAAATGAGTTTTCTCCTAAGAAACCTTGGGTTTCCAGTTCCTTGTTGGAAGCTCACCCTGCTCTGCTCTATACCTAAAGTGAAAGTCAACGTGAGCCCAAGCTTCGAAGTAAGGCCCTGATTATCCTTGCAAAACGAGAGGCGTGCAGCAGCTCCATGAGGCCTTCATCGTTGTTCTGCTTTAGTGTCAAGGTAGTAAGCTTTTCAACACTCCTAGGGGCCTTGCTTCAGCACCCGTTTCAGTACCAGAACACTGCGTAGAACCAGGAAGCTCTGCTCCTGCGTGTATGCTGCGTGTCAACCTAGAAATTAGAGACTGATGGCACAAGGCTAGTTTTCCCATTATGAAAGCTCCGTTGATGCGGCCCCGAAGCTACCTGAAAAGCACTGTTGTTACCGTGCTTTTACTTACAGCCGGCATGGCTCATAGAAGAAAATGAGTTTTCTCGAAAGAAACCTTGTGCTTCCAGTTCCTAGTTGGAAGCTCACCCTGCTCTGCTCTATACCAAACGTGAAAGTCAATGTGAGCAGTAGCCTCGAAGTAAGGCCCTGATTATCCTGGCAAAACGGGAGGCGTGCAGCAGCTCCATGAGGCCTTCATCGCTGTTCTGCTTTAGTTTCACGGTAGTAAGCTTTCCAAGACTCCTAGGGACTTTGCTTAAGCAACCGTTTCGGTACCAGAACACTGCGTAGAGACAGTAAGCTCTGGTCCTGCGTGTATGCTGCGTGTCAACCTAGAAATTGGAGACTGATGGCATAAGGCTTCTTTTCCCATTATGAAAGCTCCGTTCATGCGGCCTCGAAGCTACCTGAAAAGCATTGTTGTTGCCGGGGTTTTCCTCACTGCCGGCATGGATCTGAGAAGAAAATGAGTTTTCTCCTAAGAAACCTTGGGTTTCCAGTTCCTTGTTGGAAGCTCACCCTGCTCTGCTCTATACCTAAAGTGAAAGTCAACGTGAGCCCAAGCTTCGAAGTAAGGCCCTGATTATCCTTGCAAAACGAGAGGCGTGCAGCAGCTCCATGAGGCCTTCATCGTTGTTCTGCTTTAGTGTCAAGGTAGTAAGCTTTTCAACACTCCTAGGGGCCTTGCTTCAGCACCCGTTTCAGTACCAGAACACTGCGTAGAACCAGGAAGCTCTGCTCCTGCGTGTATGCTGCGTGTCAACCTAGAAATTAGAGACTGATGGCACAAGGCTAGTTTTCCCATTATGAAAGCTCCGTTGATGCGGCCCCGAAGCTACCTGAAAAGCACTGTTGTTACCGTGCTTTTACTTACAGCCGGCATGGCTCATAGAAGAAAATGAGTTTTCTCGAAAGAAACCTTGTGCTTCCAGTTCCTAGTTGGAAGCTCACCCTGCTCTGCTCTATACCAAACGTGAAAGTCAATGTGAGCAGTAGCCTCGAAGTAAGGCCCTGATTATCCTGGCAAAACGGGAGGCGTGCAGCAGCTCCATGAGGCCTTCATCGCTGTTCTGCTTTAGTTTCACGGTAGTAAGCTTTCCAAGACTCCTAGGGACTTTGCTTAAGCAACCGTTTCGGTACCAGAACACTGCGTAGAGACAGTAAGCTCTGGTCCTGCGTGTATGCTGCGTGTCAACCTAGAAATTGGAGACTGATGGCATAAGGCTTCTTTTCCCATTATGAAAGCTCCGTTCATGTGGCCTCGAAGCTACCTGAAAAGCATTGTTGTTGCCGGGGTTTTCCTCACTGCCGGCATGGTTCTGAGAAGAAAATGAGTTTTCTCCTAAGAAACCTTGGGTTTCCAGTTCCTTGTTGGAAGCTCACCCTGCTCTGCTCTATACCTAAAGTGAAAGTCAACGTGAGCCCAAGCTTCGAAGTAAGGCCCTGATTATCCTTGCAAAACGAGAGGCGTGCAGCGGCTCCATGAGGCCTTCATCGTTGTTCTGCTTTAGTTTCAAGGTAGTAAGCTTTTCAACACTCCTAGGGGCCTTGCTTCAGCACCCGTTTCAGTACCAGAAGACTGCGTAGAACCAGGAAGCTCTGCTCCTGCGTGTATGCTGCGTGTCAACCTAGAAATTAGAGACTGATGGCACAAGGCTAGTTTTCCCATTATGAAGCTCCGTTGATGCGGCCCCGAAGCTACCTGAAAAGCACTGTTGTTACCGTGCTTTTACTTACAGCCGGCATGGCTCATAGAAGAAAATGAGTTTTCTCGAAAGAAACCTTGTGCTTCCAGTTCCTAGTTGGAAGCTCACCCTGCTCTGCTCTATACCAAACGTGAAAGTCAATGTGAGCACTAGCCTCGAAGTAAGGCCCTGATTATGCTGGCAAAACGGGAGGCGTGCAGCAGCTCCATGAGGCCTTCATCGCTGTTCTGCTTTAGTTGCACGGTAGTAAGCTTTCCAAGACTCCTAGGGACTTTGCTTAAGCAACCGTTTCGGTACCAGAACACTGCGTAGAGACAGTAAGCTCTGGTCCTGCGTGTATGCTGCGTGTCAACCTAGAAATTGGAGACTGATGGCATAAGGCTTCTTTTCCCATTATGAAAGCTCCGTTCATGCGGCCGCGAAGCTACCTGAAAAGCATTGTTGTTGCCGGGGTTTTCCTCACTGCCGGCATGGTTCTGAGAAGAAAATGAGTTTTCTCCTAAGAAACCTTGGGTTTCCAGTTCCTTGTTGGAAGCTCACCCTGCTCTGCGCTATACCTAAAGTGAAAGTCAACGTGAGCCCAAGCTTCGAAGTAGGCCCTGATTACCCTTGTAAAACGAGAGGCGTGCAGCAGCTCCATGAGGCCTTCATCGTTGTTCTGCTTTAGTTTCAAGGTAGTAAGCTTTTCAACACTCCTAGGAGCCTTGCTTCAGCACCCGTTTCAGTACCAGAACACTGCGTAAAACCAGGAAGCTCTGCTCCTGCGTGTATGCTGCGTGTCAACCTAGAAATTAGAGACTGATGGCACAACGCTTGTTTTCCCGTTTTGAAAGCTCCATTCATGCGGCCTCGAAGCTACCTGAAAAGCACTGTTGTTACCGTGCTTTTACTTACAGCCGGCATGGCTCATAGAAGAAAATGAGTTTTCTCGAAAGAAACCTTGTGCTTCCAGTTCCTAGTTGGAAGCTCACCGTGCTCTGCTCTATACCAAACGTGAAAGTCAATGTGAGCACTAGCCTCGAAGTAAGGCCCTGATTATGCTGGCAAAACGGGAGGCGTGCAGCAGCTCCATGAGGCCTTCATCGCTGTTCTGCTTTAGTTTCACGGTAGTAAGCTTTCCAAGACTCCTAGGGACTTTGCTTAAGCAACCGTTTCGGTACCAGAACACTGCGTAGAGACAGTAAGCTCTGGTCCTGCGTGTATGCTGCGTGTCAACCTAGAAACTGGAGACTGATGGCATAAGGCTTCTTTTCCCATTATGAAAGCTCCGTTCATGCGGCCTCGAAGCTACCTGAAAAGCATTGTTGTTGCCGGGGTTTTCCTCACTGCCGGCATGGTTCTGAGAAGAAAATGAGTTTTCTCCTAAGAAACCTTGGGTTTCCAGTTCCTTGTTGGAAGCTCACCCTGCTCTGCTCTATACCTAAAGTGAAAGTCAACGTGAGCCCAAGCTTCGAAGTAAGGCCCTGATTATCCTTGCAAAACGAGAGGCGTGCAGCAGCTCCATGAGGCCTTCATCGTTGTTCTGCTTTAGTGTCAAGGTAGTAAGCTTTTCAACACTCCTAGGGGCCTTGCTTCAGCACCCGTTTCAGTACCAGAAGACTGCGTAGAACCAGGAAGCTCTGCTCCTGCGTGTATGCTGCGTGTCAACCTAGAAATTAGAGACTGATGGCACAAGGCTAGTTTTCCCATTATGAAAGCTCCGTTGATGCGGCCCCGAAGCTACCTGAAAAGCACTGTTGTTACCGTGCTTTTACTTACAGCCGGCATGGCTCATAGAAGAAAATGAGTTTTCTCGAAAGAAACCTTGTGCTTCCAGTTCCTAGTTGGAAGCTCACCCTGCTCTGCTCTATACCAAACTTGAAAGTCAATGTGAGCACTAGCCTCGAAGTAAGGCCCTGATTATCCTGGCAAAACGGGAGGCGTGCAGCAGCTCCATGAGGCCTTCATCGCTGTTCTGCTTTAGTTTCACGGTAGTAAGCTTTCCAAGACTCCTAGGGACTTTGCTTAAGCAACCGTTTCGGTACCAGAACACTGCGTAGAGACAGTAAGCTCTGGTCCTGCGTGTATGCTGCGTGTCAACCTAGAAATTGGAGACTGATGGCATAAGGCTTCTTTTCCCATTATGAAAGCTCCGTTCATGCGGCCTCGAAGCTACCTGAAAAGCATTGTTGTTGCCGGGGTTTTTCTCACTGCCGGCATGGTTCTGAGAAGAAAATGAGTTTTCTCCTAAGAAACCTTGGGTTTCCAGTTCCTTGTTGGAAGCTCACCCTGCTCTGCTCTATAACTAAAGTGAAAGTCAACGTGAGCCCAAGCTTCGAAGTAAGGCCCTGATTATCCTTGCAAAACGAGAGGCGTGCAGCAGCTCCATGAGGCCTTCATCGTTGTTCTGCTTTAGTGTCAAGGTAGTAAGCTTTTCAACACTCCTAGGGGCCTTGCTTCAGCACCCGTTTCAGTACCAGAACACTGCGTAGAACCAGGAAGCTCTGCTCCTGCGTGTATGCTGCGTGTCAACCTAGAAATTAGAGACTGATGGCACAAGGCTAGTTTTCCCATTATGAAAGCTCCGTTGATGCGGCCCCGAAGCTACCTGAAAAGCACTGTTGTTACCGTGCTTTTACTTACAGCCGGCATGGCTCATAGAAGAAAATGAGTTTTCTCGAAAGAAACCTTGTGCTTCCAGTTCCTAGTTGGAAGCTCACCGTGCTCTGCTCTATACCAAACGTGAAAGTCAATGTGAGCACTAGCCTCGAAGTAAGGCCCTGATTATGCTGGCAAAACGGGAGGCGTGCAGCAGCTCCATGAGGCCTTCATCGCTGTTCTGCTTTAGTTTCACGGTAGTAAGCTTTCCAAGACTCCTAGGGACTTTGCTTAAGCAACCGTTTCGGTACCAGAACACTGCGTAGAGACAGTAAGCTCTGGTCCTGCGTGTATGCTGCGTGTCAACCTAGAAATTGGAGACTGATGGCATAAGGCTTCTTTTCCCATTATGAAAGCTCCGTTCATGCGGCCTCGAAGCTACCTGAAAAGCATTGTTGTTGCCGGGGTTTTCCTCACTGCCGGCATGGTTCTGAGAAGAAAATGAGTTTTCTCCTAAGAAACCTTGGGTTTCCAGTTCCTTGTTGGAAGCTCACCCTGCTCTGCTCTATACCTAAAGTGAAAGTCAACGTGAGCCCAAGCTTCGAAGTAAGGCCCTGATTATCCTTGCAAAACGAGAGGCGTGCAGCAGCTCCATGAGGCCTTCATCGTTGTTCTGCTTTAGTTTCAAGGTAGTAAGCTTTTCAACACTCCTAGGGGCCTTGCTTCAGCACCCGTTTCAGTACCAGAAGACTGCGTAGAACCAGGAAGCTCTGCTCCTGCGTGTATGCTGCGTGTCAACCTAGAAATTAGAGACTGATGGCACAAGGCTAGTTTTCCCATTATGAAGCTCCGTTGATGCGGCCCCGAAGCTACCTGAAAAGCACTGTTGTTACCGTGCTTTTACTTACAGCCGGCATGGCTCATAGAAGAAAATGAGTTTTCTCGAAAGAAACCTTGTGCTTCCAGTTCCTAGTTGGAAGCTCACCCTGCTCTGCTCTATACCAAACGTGAAAGTCAATGTGAGCACTAGCCTCGAAGTAAGGCCCTGATTATGCTGGCAAAACGGGAGGCGTGCAGCAGCTCCATGAGGCCTTCATCGCTGTTCTGCTTTAGTTGCACG